>NW_015162528.1:336087-339609 GCF_001447785.1 Gekko japonicus | reverse complement strand
AAAGAATCTAAAACCGGATGTGGAGGAAGAAGAAGAGGAGGAGTCCTACTCACAGGACTTAACAAGCCAAACTTCCTCGTCATCAGAACCATCTGAATCGGAGAAAGTAGAGGCCGCTCCCAAGCTGCAGAAAATGAAGAAATTCAAGAAGAAAAGACTCTAAAACTAAAGCATGAGTGCTAAAAGGCAGTAATTGTGCCAAGCTAATAACTTTATATTTTTATATTCGAACTAATCTCTGTATAACCTGTACTAATAGGTTAAAAGATCTATTCTTTTAGCTTCTCAGATCGTGATTTGTACTAGTCTTTACCCTATCACCATATCCAGTAGGAGATTTAGAATAGAATGTTAGTTTTCCTTCCCCTATCCAGTAGATTATATGTATCTAGATCTCCCTGACCCATTTCCCATAGTAATAATGATAGGGCATTAGTATTCCTCTTCCCATCACATATCTGTAGTGTGTAGTGTGTAGAAAATGCAAAATAAAAAACCTCCCCTTCGGGGGTCAAAAAAAAAGAAGCAACCATGGAACATCTACCAGAGTAAAAGGGGCATGAGGGGTTTTTTGGGTCATGGAGCCAAACGACTTATAAAAGAAATTCTGTATCTATATACCTATAGAGTATAAGAAACGTTGATATGTTGATGTGTTGCTTTTAGAGAAAGTTAGCAAAACTCCACCATCAGTTGCAATTAGTTTAAAAGTTAAGATAATAACAAATTAAACGCTGAAACTTATACTATACTGCAAAATGTTATTAGTAATATAACACGCTTTAACCTTTTCTTTATTCTGTATCTCTTTGAAAATCAATAAAAATCTTCTATTTAAAAAAACATTATCTCGGTCTTCTTTTTATTCAGTTTCTATCCAGTATAGGCAGGGGTCGGTTGGGGCTGGAGCACAGGGGAGCAGCGCTCTGGTAATGAGGAGCCGAGAGGGCGGGCACATGACCAACCCCCGCCCCCTGCAATTGCCGGGTATAAGGAAGGAGATCGGGAGGGACTGATGGTGGGTGCTCCTCAGGTAAAGACCTGACTCCTGAGGTGAAGGGGCCTGCGCCTTCCCCCCTAACCATCGCCGGCTCACACCTCCACTATTTTCACAGGATGTTACACATAGCTGCTGCCCCATCTTTTGTCCCTACATGGCTTGGGACCAGCATACCTGAAGGTCCGCCTACTCCCTTACAAACCTACCCAACCACTACAGTCATCTTCCCAGGCTCTGCTTTGGGTGCCCCCGTTTACTGAGATTAGGCAGATGGCAACCTGGGGGAGGGACTTCTTGGTTATGGCTCCAAAACTCCGGAATTCTTTCCCCCAAGTGACTCACCTGCCCCCTTTTCTTGCCATCTTCCACCAGCAGGTGAAGACTTTTTTTTGTTTTGTCTAGCATTCCCTCCTTCCAGTTATCCCTCCTTCCTCCTTTGTTTTTAATAGTTGTTTTTATGTATGGGTGGGGGGTTTTTTGTATTGTATGTGCATTTTAACTTGGTCTCTATTTATTAGTCTATTTATTTTCTTGCTGGGACTCAAGATGTGTTTTAACCTGTTAGCTGCCTTGGTACCCTGATGAGGGCAGAAAGTGTTTAAAATATTTGTTAATGTTTTTTTTTTGTTTTTGGAAGACTCAAAAGAACCACACCAAGCATGGTCAAGTTTAAATGGTGTTTATCTAACTATTTACTGGTGAATAATTAAATAACAGTTTGTATATATCTAGAGTTATTTCTAATAGACCAACATAGAGCTATCACAGTTAAACTCTCAGAAACACCAACTGGGGGCGGGGCTTCGCAGGGGAGGAAAACGGAAGCTCCCTGAGTGATCTCCCGGGCACCCTCAACCTCCCTCCGCAAATACAATAAATGAAAATAAACTTTCCGAAGTAAAAACAGCCCGATTCAGCACAAGAAAAGCATAAGAATCCGTATGTGTGAAAAACCGAAGGTTCTCTGAGCAATTTAAGAGGCTATTTGCAGTAAGTAAAAATCGCTGAGGAGAATCCAAAATGGCGACCGGAACGACAGAATCGCCTCAAATCAACTCCCCACTAACGAGACAGGATCTAATGGACGCCATAAAGTTAATAAAAGCTGAAATCCACATCTCTATTAATCAGGCAATAAAGCCACTCAAAGACCAGATCGATGCGCTACAGGCATCTATGCAAAATATAGCAATGACAGCAGATACAGCCCTAGAAGCAGCCACGGCCACAAACGATGACATCAGAAGTCTACAAGACTCTGAAATGTGGGCCCGAGAGAGAATCTTATTATTAGAGCATCGCTCACGCGAAAAATTTATAAAATACAGAGGCTTTCCTGAGAAAGCTGAAAAAGATGAGGAACTCACAGCCTTTCTATTAAACTGGATGAAGAAAGTCTTCTCTCTTAGTGAAGAAAATCTGCCCACCTTAATAAGAGCATACAGAATAGGGGCGCAAATCTCCTCAGAACGGAAAGGCCCAAGAGACATCTTAGCTGAATTCAGTGACATTAAAACAAAATATAACATCCTCCAGTTAGCCAAGCACTCTTCAAATCTTAAATTTCTGGACAATGAAATAGCGATTTTCCCAGATGTATCCCCAGAGGCTTTATACATCAGAAGGTCATTAAAACAAATTACCAAGAGATTAAATGAAGCAAAAATCAAGTATAGATGGCTCCCAACTGGAACTCTACAAGTACGCAAAAACAATGTCACACATCATGCTTTTGACCTCGACACAGGGGAAGCCATGTTACTTGCATTAGATTTGCAACCCTCTGTAGAAATGGAAATTGACCCACAAAAACACAGAAAGAGAGCCAGGCAAATCACTCCACCAAAGTGGAGCAAAGTCCCTTTGCGGAAAAAACTCAATCGATAAGCACTTTGATAACTCAGATTATAAAGTTTACTTCATAAAGCATAAAAAGTCAAATGTCTGTTTTTAGTTGAATGTTTAATTGCAAATATCCTTTAATAAGGAAAGTTTAAACTTAGCCTTTCATGCGTTGCGGAGGGAGGGAGGGAAGTCCCGAAGATCACCCTTAGCTCACAACAAAATGATGCTTTGTTTGTTGGTTTTATGGGTATTGTGGTCAGTATTGATCCGAATTGGTAAGCCCTTAAGGCTTGGAGCGGAGTACAAGCTCTCTCCTATGGATCATGGGGAAAGGGAGGGAGGGAGGGGGGTTAAAAGGGGAAGGGGATTGGGTTCAGTTTATCTTATAAAGGTTAAAGTTTTTTCAATGAATTTGCAACGATGGTGGAAAATGTTTTACATAGTACAAATCTATATTTTCAAAAACAAGACAACATTTGTATTAAGTTCACAGTTTAAATATAAAAATTGTACTCTATGGTATTGGTTTTGTAAATCTTTGTTTCCTATGGTAAAATGGATACTGTAAATATTCTTTCAAATCTTTGTTTCCTATGGTAAAATGGATACTGTAAATATTCTCTCCCTAAATTGTAGAGGGATCAAAAACAAAATTAAAGCAAAAAGGATAGCCAAAG
>NW_015162528.1:335833-336033 GCF_001447785.1 Gekko japonicus | reverse complement strand
TCCTGCTTCAAGAGACTCACGTTAAAAAAGAAAAATTCATTCTTCCTGAAAAATGGTTCCCAACACAATTACATGCCTATGGTTCCAACAGATCCAGGGGAGTGGCAATACTGATCTCAGCAACGACAAAATTCAAACTAGAATCCTGTGAGAGAGATGACTCGGGGCGTTTTATATTTGTCAACGCTTTTTTAAATGAT
>NW_015162528.1:335516-335757 GCF_001447785.1 Gekko japonicus | reverse complement strand
CAAAAAACCGACACATAAATCCAACCTGAGTCAATTACAAATTTTACTTGAAAAGCATGATCTCGTAGACATCTGGAGGAAACTAAACGCCACTGACAGAGACTACACCTATTATTCACCTAGGCACAAAACGTATTCTCGAATTGATTTCCTGCTTGCTTCCTCATCATTGCTGAAAAATGTAATCTCATCACACATTGGAATCCAAAAATGGTCTGACCACGCTCCAGTTACCTGCAAA
>NW_015162528.1:331591-331727 GCF_001447785.1 Gekko japonicus | reverse complement strand
TATATCCAGTACAATGCTCTCCCTCTGTGAGGGCAGATCTGCATGTGGGTGTCCCCCCTCCCAGCTTGCCATCCAAAACAGTACAGTGGCACCTTTGAGAACAAATTTCATTCATGTACAAGCTCTCCCTCCTCTG
>NW_015162528.1:318002-331116 GCF_001447785.1 Gekko japonicus | reverse complement strand
GGGCAATAGTGGGAGGGCTTCTAGTGTCCTGGCCCTGCTGGTAGACCTCCTGATGGCACCTGGTATTTTTGGCCACTGTGTGACAGAGTGTTGGACTAGATGGGCTATTGGTCTGATCCAACATTGGCTTCTCTTATGTTCTCATGTAAGGTTTATTCAGGTACAAGCTCTCCCTCCTCTGTGAGGGCAGATTTGTCCCCCCCCCATAGCTAGCAATCCAAAACAGTCCAGTGGCACCTTTAAGACCAAGTTTTATTCAGGTACAAGCTCTCCCTCCTCTGCGAGGACAGATCTGCACGTCCCCCCCCCAAAAAAGCTAGCAGTGGAGCCTGAGCGGAGGGTGTTGCCTTCTGACACATTTTCAGTGATGTCAGGGGGTGTGACATATGCAAATAAGTTATGCTAATGAGTTATGCTAATGAGCTCCTGCACCTCTTTTTCTATGAAATGACCCCTGAATATAGGTTCTGAATCTGATTCTTTTTCCGTTATATATTTCAAAGAAGTTTATCTGAATCCCTCTATGTAATTCAGAAGATTTACAAGTAGTATAGATCTTTTTTTGCAATAAATAATTAATTATAATTCCCAGAAGGCTCAGGTTGGTCAGCAACCTTGCTGGTTAGTTGATAAGAAGACAGTATATCACAGTAAGTTTATGTTTAGGGGGGCGAAACAAAAAGAGAAGAAGTGACAGTTTTGTTTGTTTTCTCTTTCTTCTGTGCAGTCATAGAGGTAAAAAACACAGCTTTTTTATTTAGCAAGGTGAAGCTTCAGAGTGGCTATACAAGTAAATTCCACAGATAACAACTATAACAAAGTTAATTAAGTTGAGCAGTCTTACTCAACATTCTAGGTGGAATAATTCCACAGCAATGTAGATGGTATCCACATTTAGTAGACAGAATTCTCCGATCTTCCCATGCACGGTACAGCACTCCTTAAAATTAAGAAGTGGGATTGGGCTATAAATAGCCCTGCCTGACATGTAAATGCCTCTGATGTGGACAAGCATAAAGGGACATATTAATATATGTTCCTTCAGTCAGCTGCCATGCTGGATTACAAATCAGAGCATTTTCTTGAAGGAAAGTGATTTAGCCAATCAGGGATCACATAGTGAACATTTAGGGTGTGCGTGCAAACAAGAAGTCTGAGTTGAGTTTGGTTTTTAAATTTTTTAAAGTGTGAGAAGAATTATTACATATAATCCTTTTAAAACTAGTTGTGTTTGCATTCCCATTATCCTGAGTGGTGTTGGTGGTAGGGAAATACATCCCTATTGTTGAAGCAACTGAGTCAACACTCCTTGTATAATCTCATTGAATTACTTGTATCATTGTCTATCAGCTCTGTGCAGAAAGACATTTATACTAGTCTAGTTCTATTTGGACATAATTACCATATCAAGTTGTGGCAGAATGCCCATGGAAATTCAATGCAAAGACTGGCATCTGTGTTTGTGTTTATATCTGAATATACATCCACATGCAGATGTTGATATTCTAAACTGCTTTCAATTGAATGCTGTGATGGACTGTTTCAAGTTCCCTCATCCAGGAGCCTCAGCCAAGCACTTTCAGATGGTGGGTTTGAATATTTAAAGAGGAGGTGTTGGGCAATTTAACTGGTGGCCAACTGGATGGAGTTTACTGTTGTTGGATTTTGGTGGGAGAAGGGTCAGAAGGTCTACTGCTTAGTCAGGGAGCCCATTAGGGACGTTAGGTATTTTGAAGATAGATAGGATTTGGGTGCTGTTCCTGTCAAAAACAGTGAAAAGTTAAAGTCTCTTTCTGTTCTAAGTTACAGGTTGGAATCAGTCAAACAAGAAACCTGCTTTGTAACTGTTAGAATTTCACAGGCCACAGACCTCCTGTTACTTTGTAACTGTCATAGTGAAAGGGCTGGAGAAAAGGGAAACCAAGAAACCAGCAAATGACACATCATATTGAAATAAACCTGTTTCTTAGTTGTTTTAATTAAGCTATTGCAGGGTTCCTTCATGCCAATAATCCTATCATGATAGGCCACATAAATGCTGGCTGGCACCCTGAGTCCAGGCCAATGTTCCCTCTAAGCTGTGGAGTCTTGTGAGCAAAAATTCTCCTTTGTGAGCTCCTGGCATTAAAGTTGTGAGCGAGCCATTTGGCTGCTGCATAAATTAGTTTGCTCTGGAGCCATCCTTCCTGAGCTAAGGCAAAAATGTTTGAGCCGGAGGCTAAAAAACTGTGAGCTAGCTCACACTAACTCAGCTTAGAGGGAACACTGGTCCAGGCTCTCACTGATGACTAAAAGATTAAGCAGTCCCCAAAGCCTCAATTACATATAAAATATAAGTCCCTAGATTTGGAGGCAGGGTGTAGTCACAGATGGAAATCCAATCATGAGGCAATTCTTGTTATGTTTTTTAAAAATCTTTTCTTAGTGATCTAGTCAGATGAGAGAAAAGGCTGGCTTTTGGGCACAGGGCATTTTATCATGTGAAACAATGTCATTACAGGATGTGATCCTGCCCACAGGCACTCAGTGTAGTCCTGGAATACTAACAGTGCAATTCTATGTGGACTCTCTTTGGTCCATAGACTTGGATTTCAGTCATAGATAGGGCTTTTTTTCTGGAGGAACACACTAGAATGGAGTTCTGGAACCTCTTGTACAAAATTATTTTTAAAATTTTTAAAAGTCCATGTGTTTTTATTATACAGATTGAAAACTTCATTTCCTTCTTGAGAGTTCCAGCACCTCTTTTTCAACACCCCCCCCAAAAAAAACCCTGGCTATAGGATTGTGCGGTGAAAGGTGTGTTGTGAAAGGTGGATGTTTAGAACGTTTGAATTTGCCATTACTTCTTTTGTGAGTCCATAAAGATTTCACCTTGTTTCTTCTTTGCCATAACCTTAGTTTATTTTTTTCCTCCCCCCCTCCTTTTCCTAATATTGGTGTTGCTTGCCTGGTTTCAAAGTATTTGCCTCTGTGCCCTTATTTTACCCTTGGACTATTATATTTGTTCCTATAAACACCATCTGCATAAGATTGCCCTTTGTCTTCAGGATACTAGCTATCATTATACCTTTGTGAATGCACCCTTTCAGATAATTAGAGTTTATTTTGCAGCATGTTATGATGAGAGATTTCTCTTGATAACTGTAGTAGCATTAATGATCATGTTCCTGCAGAATCCTTGCGCATAAATCACACAAAGCTCAGAAAAGGTGAAGGGGGTGTCTTTCACTGTATAAATCAGCTATCAACATCAAGGCTGCCTCTAATACATCTTTTAGTACTTCTATATTCTGTGGTGTTAGATAAACAGCTTCAGTACAGAATGTAATTACCAACAAACCCCATGATAATGTGCTCAAATGCTAAGCAAGCTCTGCTATTTTTTCTACTTCCACGTTACAAAGCATACAAATTATTTTCATGTGACAGTTGGCTAAAATTAACTTGCCACAAATTTATAATCTTATTGTTAAACACCTTTAGCAGTGCCTTGTGTATTTGTGTGTGAATCTAGGTGAACAATTTTGTCTCAAGGATTTTTAAAAAGAACCTAGAATATAACCACAAATAGAGGCTTTGTTATTGGCATCCAGTATTTGGAAGTGGTCATAGGAGTGTGTGTGTGGGGGCACTGGGGGTTAAAAAAGGGGATCCCATTTCTTATAGATAGTGATGTCAGGTTTGCAATAGGAACGTCTTCTTAGTCTGGAACTTGAACCTTTCCCTTCTTCTCCCTCACATTCCAAGCTGCTCTGCCAATTAAACTGAGAGGAATTAAAATAAGGAGATCTATTTTTCTAAACCTCCCATCAGGCCTAGGATTGTGCTGGAATGCACTGGTATGCCTCTCCAAGGGAGAAGCAGGGGGGCGGTCACATGGCGAAGCCCCGCCCACTTCTTCCGGCTGCCCTCTGCTTCCAGCCTCATTCTGTTCCAGAACAAGGAAGAAGCAGGAGGGTAAGTCGGCTTCCTCCACCCATCTCTGCCTGCCGTGCACTCCGGGGAAAATCTCTCCCCCCGTCTCTGCCTGGCCGAGGCTGTTCTCATGGCAGCTGCGACGCCCGCAGGGGTGGTGGGGCAAAACGTTTTCCTGCTTCCCTGAGCCCCGGGGTGGTGGTCTTGGACTCATAGGGGCAAATTCCACCTCTCGTGCGAGAGGTCATTCTGGCTCTCCCAGCTGTCCTTAGGGGCTCTTAAAAAAGTTATGGCCACCATCGTTGCCGCCGCTTTCGGCGGCAGCTGCAATCACCGCGGGTGGTGTGTGTCTGCTGAGCTGCCCTCCCCACCTTTTTCAGGCTCTGCGCCAGAGTGCCGGGCCTGAAAAACTGCTTGCAGAGCTAACCCCCCTGCCCTCCCCTCCTTTTTCAGGCTTCGCGTTAGAACGCCGGGCCTGTAAAAGGGCCAGCCAAATGTCAATTTCACCCCCATTATATCCTACGGGCCATTGAACTCAATGGCGAAAACATAGGGTATATTCGGAAGGCTGGAGGGGAAGGGGTTTGAGGGAGAGGCTCCAAACTAACAGGGTAGCTGCTGGAGTCTCTCCCCAAGATACCAACCAAGTTTGAAGAATATTGGACCATGGGGTCAAATTCTACGGGCCCCCAAACAGGTTGCCCCTACCCCCTCAAAGGACATAATGTTCCTAGAGGTAATTCTGGAGGTCAGTAAATAGGGAACGGTTCACAGAATAGTGAACAACAGTGCTGAGAATGAAATAACTATTTTTATTTTCTTTTTTCTGTTTTCACAAAGTTAATCAAGAGATGGTATCACAAGAAAACTAAGTAGGTTTTGGTGCCATATACCCAGACCCCTTGTATCTGTAAAGGAGGTGGAAAGCTTAGATATCTTTGGCAAGTAAGACACTTTCGGGTACACAGAAGGGATAGTAAAAACACTACCTTCTCACTATATCAGAACAGCACTAGAATGTGAAGATGGGTATAGCTGTCAAGGGATTTGCACTGAAATAGTTGAGGTGTGTTTGGACTCCATATTCTATGCACAATGGTCTCCAAAACAGCAAGAAGTCTCTAAATAAACCCATCCATGCACAGCATTCTGGCAAAGCGATGATGCACTACAGCAATGCACTACTAGTCCACATGTTGATGGCGCTGTCAAGAGCCCTAAAAGGATGTGATTTTTAGGTACACGGTGCAGAGTCATATGCTGGAAGACAAAATCTCCTGTCTGTTTTCACCAGTGCAGGAAGTATTTGAAGCTGAAGCCTGGCCCTGGCCAAGACTTACCTCCACTGGCATTGCGGTGCAGGAGTTGGGGGAGGTCAGATGGAGGCAGGCCTGGCAGTGTTGTGCTTTTTGACAGGGTGGGGCAGGGGCAGGGTGGTTCTCCGTGGCCCACCTCATCAGGTAGGGAGTCACAGCATGGGGATGGGGAAGGGCTCGTGGGCTATATGGGAAAGCCTGCGCTGGGCCCTGGCCTCTTTGTTCTCTTGGTGGGGAGGTTATCATATACCCCAATATTTTATTCAGGCATCTTGCTCTGTTTTGAGGTGATGGTGTGCACCTCTCTGAGTGGGGCATGGACATCTGGTTGCATGGACTCCAGGATGTCTTGCTGGGTTGGCTACAGGCTTAGGAGATTTGGTGGGAGTAGGGCATGGTTTCCCCACTCTTTGGTGGTTTGAGCACTGAGATGGATCCTTTTGGGGGGAGGCTGGGCCTGCATGCACACCTCCCCCATTTTGGGGGCTCCCATAAGGGGCCTTGGGGTGTGGAGCCACTCAGCCGCATGCCCAGGTGGGGGTTGCTGGCTGTGTTTCACCTCTAGGTGGCAGAGGGACCAGATAGAGGCTGGCACCCACATATGTCCTGGTATCCTGTTACTCCACAGGCAATCCCCTGGCAGGTGGACTGGGGGAAGGGTTCCATCGGGTGGCAGGCGGGTCACCCAATGCTTGGATCTGTCCCTATGCCACACCTTTGCTCCTTGTTTGTGTTAATAAATAAGCTGTGGCCACATTTTTCCAAGAAAAGGATTGTGTGTGTTTAATTCCTTTCAACAACTCCCCCACTATTCCTTCCTTGAACCCTGCAATTCATTTTGGCCCCTGTTTTCATTGTCAGCCAAATCAAAACAAGTATGAATAAAACATTACAAAATGTTTGTGTGTAAGAGAGAGAGAGTCAGAGAGAGAAGTGTAACTATGGCTTTTTATTACGTGTGATTGGTATATATGTTTTCTTCTGTGATGTAAAGTAATGTTGTGACCTATGGTCAAAACCAATTAACAAAGATGAACTAGAAACACCAAACTGTGCTAGAATAGTCTTACTGAAGTAAATATTTCATAGTTACAGATGCAAACACACAATGGAATAATAGTGGTATTAGCAAAGTGGTAAATCGTCAGACTGCTATGCCCATTTTCTTTAATGTTAACAAGCAATCTGGATCAAGCCTGTGATACTGAGGCTTGGGAGGGGGTTAACCTTGGCCCTACTTGCTAATTCAGCTACAGAAATAGTCTCCTATACAGTTGCAATTAGCGATAGCAGCAGGAAAAGGATATATTAGCATTATACATCCCTTTCATACAGTGTGGTACAGCGGTTAGAGCAGAGGTGTCAAACTCATTTGTTATGAGGGCCGGATCTGACATAAATATCACTTTGTTGAACCAGGCCACGTGTACCATAAAATGTAACACAAAGTACCAGAGATACAGATTTTATAGAGATGATTTCAGATGCTGGATGGCAATAGCAGTCATTCACTTAACACTGGAGAAAAAAATGCAGTTTCTCTGCCAGGCCGTTCTTAAAGGTAAACACTCCCAGTTTGGCCGTGTGACTCCTTCTGCTTCCAAACAAAATATCAACACAAGATTCTTGCTTATAGATACATTGTAGAAATAATGGGCAAGCAGTTTTTAAATAGAGGATACCCTGTGGGTTTGATTGATGAGGCTATGAAGAGAACCGATTCACAAAATAGGAATGAACTATTAGCATATTTTGTTTGGAAGCAGAAGGAGTCACACGGCCAAACTGGGAGTGTTTACCTTTAAGAACGGCCTGGCAGAGAAACTGCATTTTTTTCTCCAGTGTTAAGCGAATGACTGCTATTGTTTTTCACTGGAAGTCTTTGCATACTCACCGGATGGCAATAACGGGCATGATCGGATTAGGTGTGATATGCAGAGGGGTGGAGATATCAACATTTGTGTGATATACAGAGGCATGGAGATATCAGCATTGGTAATGAGACAGGAAACCTAGGTCCCAATTTGGTACAGGAGGATTCAGAACATATGAGCATCTGTAAGATATCTGTAAGGTTGGAGGGTTTAGCAGGGTTTGTATTAAGAAACTGCATAGGGTTAAACACCCTCCTCCCAGGTCCTGATCAGAACTGGGAATGCTTTCAACTGCTTTTTAAAAAGACACAGAAAATCTGATTACGGATTTTTTGAGTTCTCAGTCCGCATGGAGGAAGTTCAGAGTAGCCCTGTTCATAAGCAATGAGAAACACATGTACAATTTGTGTCAAGTGTACATTTTTTTCTTTATACATGAATTGGGTAATTCTCATGTTATATTCAATACATATACAGCTGGACATGTGACTGAACCTGCACATTTTTCCAGGTACTAGTCCCCAGGTTCATTCATAAAGTAAGCATGTGTTGTCTTTTTCTTAGTAACAGATGAACAGGTTGTACATGCATTCACCTTAACATGTAAACAGGGCTACTGAGTACAAAATCATGGGTTTTGCTCATGGGAAATAAACAAGTTCTGGGACCAAGGGCATATATAAGAGGGTGACTGTGTTCACCAACTCTTGAAGGCTTATCCAGAAGTATCAAACTCATTTGTTACAAGGGCCAGATCTGACATAAATGTGACTTTGTCAGGCCAGGCCATGTGTGCCATAAAATGCAATAAACGTTGTGTCTGGAAGGTGAGGGAGCGCCCCTCCTTCCTATGCCGGAGACCAACCTACCATTACTAGACAGGAACAGGGAGTCCGGCCCTTTCCTGGAGGTCTGGGGGTCCTGGCCCAACTCCCGTGCAAAGGGGGTCCAGCCAGGAAAGGGGGAGGAAAAGGAATACCGACTGGCTGGGCATTTAGGCAAGGCTCAGACAGGGCATGAGAAGGTTGGCGAGATGTCAAGTGTAAAGAACCTGTCGTCAAGTCTAATGTCCTGGCTAGGTTCCTTTAAGATGTGGGAAGTGGGGAGTCCAGGGAAGCTGAGCAGCTGTAATAAAATGGGAACGCAGGTGGAGCCGGGGAGGAATGGTTGCAAGCTGGGCGTATGGAGAGAGAGGAGGGAGCTGCGTGCTGAGAGAGCCCTATTCAGTCATGCCTGTCCTCCTGGCGCAACCTGTGAACATACTAAATAAAGCAACTTGGGGAGTTCACGAGTCTGAGGCAACCCTGTGACCATTATTATAACTATCAGCTATCCTGGAGGCTTCCCGCAACCAACTATCTTTCTTGTACAACCGAGATGCTGACACTTTATAAATGCTCCTGTACTGTGCTGCCTGGAGGGGGAGCAAACCCCTTCCCCAGCCTGCTCCCATCACCAATGCTGTGAGCCCTGTACCCAGGGTAAAAACACTAAGTGGCTGGGTGTTGCAAGCTCCCACCTGCTCCCAAGCCACTATAGAAGGTGACTGGGAAGCAGTGCTTCCTCTAAGCTGTAGATTACTTTGTGAGCTACTGGCATTAAAGTTGTGAATGAACAATCTGGCTACTGCATAAATCAGTTTGCTCTGGAGCCATCCTTCCTGAGCTAGGTTGACGTCAGAGCACTGTTTGGTGCTACAACAGCTAATCCTGGAAAACAGCTAATATTCTGGAAAAGGCTCAACCTCTTTATATGCAGCCTTCATTCACTTGAAGACAGCTTTTAATTCCATCTCTAGACAAAGATTGTGCAAAAACCCGAGTGCTCCAGCATAGACAAAAGACTGTTATATCTTGTTCATGCCCTTCATGAGGAGTCATATCTAAGAGTGAGATGCCTACTTACTGGGGCCTACTTTGTGACCCAATAAAAACCTTCAAAGGAGACAGGCAGGGCTGCCTTTTGGCTCCCACATTATTTAACTATTATATCAGTGATATGGTGAAACATATGACTGATATCAAATTCCATCCACCGAAGCTCGCTTCTCATCACCTCTCAATACTGCTATATGCAGACGATGTGGCCCTGTTATCTAGGACTCCATAGGGCACTAGACATATTGTGACAAGGAACATCTGGTGATAAATTTCGATAAAACAAAAGTGATGGCATTTAGCAGATGACCTAAGAAGCATTCCTGGTCCATGAAAGGGAATAAAATCGAATAAGTAAACAAATTAATTTATCTGGGGGTGGCTATTCAGGACTCTGTAGTAAATCCAGCACATTGCAACATGATGGTGGGGAGAGCCGAGAAAGCTGTGCATGCTGGGCATGCTATTTTTAGATTTTTTCGAATCCAAGGGGGGCTTATATGTCCCAGCAGTACTGAAGCTGTTTCAATTCAAAGTCTTAGTGCAGCTCCATTTATATGGGCATCTCTTCTGTCAACTTACATGCGCTTGAGAAGGTCCATCTAAATTTCTCCGCAATATTTTACAGGTACCCCCCGGTGTGCCAAATGCCCTTCTATGTCTCGAAATGGGTCAAATGAGAATAGAAGCTAGAATACTGTTAGCTTCCGCATATCAGTGGCTTAACATCTATACAAATCCAAAAGGCCTTTTCCCACTAATAATTCAAGGTTCTCATCACCCAAGGTGGATGCAGATGGTCAAGATCTATTTAGAAAGTATAGGACTCTCTCCTGAGAATCTTTTGGAACAGAGCAGTGCCCAGGCAAAAAGTACCATCAAACAAAGGGTGTGTGATATAGAGTGACAGTGAGATTTAATTAAAGCCCCTTGTTTCCTGGCCCTCAGTCCAATTATGTTATGAATATGGCCAAATATTTTACGTATTTGGATGTGCCATCTCATAGAAGAGCTTTTACTTTGGCTCATTGTGCAGTTATCCCTTCAAGGGTTCTAGATGTGAAATATAGGACGATCCCATATGAAGATAGATGTTGCCCTTGTTCGACTGAAGAAGATGCATCGATGGTTCATACGTTCTTTAGGTGCCCATTCCATCAAGTTCATAGGGATAAGGTTATATCCCCATTTTTAGACAGACCATCAGTAGATGCTGATGAGACCTGCCTGGAGAGAATTTTAGTTAATGAAAATCCAATTATCTCCAGACAAATAGCCAAATTCTGCTTCTACTTGGTAAAATTTCACTATAAGAAGTATGGTTGTGTATAGTTTTTATTTGTAGGACTTCTAATCATTTTACATATATTAGACATTTTAGATATATCTTAAAGGTTTTTTATTATTATAAATCTATAAAAAGGTTTTTATGTCTAAACATATTTTCTGTGCTGGAATGAATCTCTTAGACTGTATAATATTGTATTCTTATGAAAAATGTTCTTTGACTGCAAATAAACCTTCCTTCCTTCCTTCTCTTCCTTCCTTCCTGAGCTAAGACAAAAATGTGTGAGCTGGGGGCTAAAAAAACTGAGCTAGCTCACACTAAACTCAGCTTAGAGGGAATACTGCTTGGAAGACAAGTTTAACTACCCCCCATCTGCAGAAACAGGGGTGGGTGGCCAGATCCAAGGCCACATGCACAGTGGGACTCAGGCCAAGCAAAGCCCAATAAGCTGAAGATGCCCAAGCAGCAGCAGCCACCTCTGGCCAATGCTGCCAGGCGAACCATGGTGGGGCAATGCTGCATTTTCAAGCCAGAGATTGTCAGCAAGCCATGCTACCCCCATGTGGCAGCTGCTGACTCAGGCTGAAGGCTGCCAGGTCTTCTGGGAAGGTAGCCACTGCGCGCACAAGGCTGCACATTGACCAGTAGCCCCAGGCTACACTTTGACCAATATAACCAGAGATCGCTGGCACCCCCCCTCCTGAGGATGCAGCTGCCTATGGCTGAAGACCACTGGGTGGTCCAAGGAGGAGGGAGACCCATGCTTGGTGGCAGGACTAGGTCCCCAATGTGTGGAAGAGGCTGCCAAAGCACAGCCACATGGTGGAGGCATGAATATGGTGGCGGCGCTAGCCACATGCAAACACCAATCTTCACAGCCATCTCAGACAGCATCCCCTGAGCTGCAGGCCAAGCAGAGACGTGTGTGATCTCACTTTGGAACCCTGAGCTGGCATGAATGCCACTGTGGTGGATCCCAACTTACCAGTGAGGCTGCCACTGAAGCAAAGGGGTTCTGTTTGATTACTCCAGACAAGGTTGTTCCACAGTGTCGAAGCCACAATTGGAGTGGCTCTGGCCACTTACCAGCAGCCTCCTGTTCCCTCACTCACATCAGGTGCTTGTGGGCTGGATAAAGCCCTGGATGGGCCAGTTAGTGCCCTTGGCCCTGGCTTAAATGTTTTGAACTCCTGTCTTCTCTCCCCCCGCTTCTTGTCTTCTCCACTGATAACATTCAAACTGTTTGTTCCTTAAAAAGAATTCTGTCTTATAATGTATTAACAATATTGCTAGTATGGTAATATTTTCCCCTGACACTGTGATAAATAGTATGTACACAGACTTCTAAATGTACTGTAAAACAACATTCCCCATCATGCAAAAATCTATTTGTTGATTTCTGAGGGCACATAAGTTCATTTGTCTCTGATCTCCTGCTAACTGAAAGCCCTTAGAGACTTTTGCCCAGAGAGAGGACACTAAGTGTAAATTACTTATTTATAGAAAGTAATACCAGACTGCATAATCCATTACTAGTTAGTACATCACTGAGAGTTCAATAGTTACTGCTAGACTAGTGTGTTGTTTTAAACCAATGGGTTCATTTAAACTCTATAGGAATGACAGTTTATTGCCTCCACTGATTAAACAGATTGTTCTCTTTATTGGATTTCTGTCTTTCTTACATCCTCTGGTAAGTCCTAATATGCTAGTGAGCATACTTGTATGTTTCACTCATTACAACAGCTCATTGAGTACATTCTTAGTATGTGTATTACAGTTTCCTTTTATTTGGCAGTGGAACCAGGTAAGCTAAGCTGCTTGCTAGCTAATGCACCCCCCCAACACACACACACACACACACACCTACCTCTGCCCCCTCACAGGATACTTAACCTCATGGTGCCTTGTGCTTCAGGCCTCCTCTTCTCCAATGGTAGAGCAGGAGCAGCCAGGAGCATCAGGTAAAAGAGATGTAGGCAGATTGCACTTTCATCCTCCATTTTAGCAATGGGTGCAAATGAGACCCCCTCTGAGCCGCGAGAGAATTGCTGAATGTCAAACACCTCTTCAGCCTGCTCCTTTCACTCTGAGCTATGTGCAGGACAAGCCTGCTCCCTGGAGGTCTGAATGCTCCACACATTTCATGATGGGCTGACCTATGGGGAAGGTTGCAGGAAGCTGCCTGGGAGCTGACTGGCTGACAGCCAGTGCTGGGCCCTGTTGCCCAAAATCATCCTTGTCCCCCCCCCCGGTACAAATGGCCCTGCAAGCCTATGGCTGGGATCCTGTGTTCTCTTTATTGGATTTCTGTCTTTTGTACATCCACTAATAAATCCTAATATGCTAGTGTGCATTCTTGTATGTTTCACTCATTCCAACAGCTCAATGAGTACACTATCTATATATCTAATAGCGAAGTTGCCCCCGGAGTGCGGATCGCTAAATCAGCGCTCCGGGGGCAGCTGGGGGGACGGGGGAGGTTTGTGCACACGTGGGCCAGTCCCCACGTGTGCACAAAAATAAAAAAAGTTGAAAAAAATATCGGGGGGGATGTTTAAATCCCCCCAAAAGTTACAGAGCGTCCCCTGTGCATGCGCAGGGAACGCTCTGTAAACTGCGCGGCGGCAAAAAATGACGCGAGGCCAGGACAAGGCTGGGAAGGCGGCCAGGCGTGGAGAGAGCAGCCAGGATGGGGGGGACCCGAAGCGGAGGGGGGGGACCGGCGAGACTTCGGACGAAGAGCGGCGAGCCTTACCAAATGTGCCCGCTTCAGTGCGGGCGGAGGGGAGCGTCCGACAGGTGAGGCCCGGTGGCGGGAGGGAGGGGGACCAGCGCAGG
>NW_015162528.1:315275-317844 GCF_001447785.1 Gekko japonicus | reverse complement strand
GGGGGGGGGGGGGGGGCGGGGGGGGGGTAGTTGAGGGTGGTGATGGAGGAGACGGGGAACCGAGGGGGGGGAAGCTTACCTACTTCCCCCTCCACCGCCTGTTCAGTGCGGAGCTCCCCAGCTCCCCCCCCTCGTGAGTATCACGGGTCCCTCTCTTGTTTGATTCTAACAGTAACTGTTAGCAAAAGGAACACATAGGAGATATGTAGGGCACCATGAGCCAAGGTGCAGGGCAAATCAGCTAAAAGGGATGAGCAGACCTCCCCAAAATCTATTCTGAGCCAGCAGGGCTTTTCCCATAGGTAGGATTGCCAGCTCCGGGTAGGGAAATACCTAGAGATTTGAGGGGTGGAGCCTGAGGAGGGTGGGCATTTGGGGAGGGGAGGAACTTCAACGGGGTATAATGTCATACAGTCCACCTTCCAAAGCGTCCGTTTTCTCCAGGTGAGCTGATCTCTCTTCCCTGGAGATCAGTTGTAATCCCAGGAAATCTCCAGCTACCACCTGGAGGTTGGCAACCTCACCCATATGTGAGGAAGGGAGACAGAGAGAAAGCCAGGCATTTAGTTCTTAAATTCAGGAGTAATGTTTTGGGGTATTTTAAAGCTCACCAAGGAAAATCAAAAGCAACACACTCATACACAGGCACTCCTCCATACATACCCAGATCAGCTTTGATTGCGGCTGATATAATTCGAATTGGACAATGCTGACAGGAGGTGAAAAAGATTCTGCTCCTTTGCTGATTTTATCCCCCTTTGTGTTTCAGGCCAAGGATGGTCTGTTCCCTCCTCCTTTCGAGGAACAGGGTAGGGAATCAGCCAGATCTAGGTGGGGAGAGCCATGGCTTTCTTGGGAGAACAACTCTATTCCAGACTGCCTGGTGAAAACTTCTCATTTTGCAGTTGTCAGAGAGTTGGAGTTGGTTGATTCTGAAGGTTTGGTGGCAGCTGATCCAGGGCATTTTCAGTAATTTGGCCAAAGGTTGCCAGTACAACAGCCAATGCTCCTTCTAAACTGTGGAGTCTTGTGATCAAAAATTCTACTTTGTGAGCTACCAGCATTAAAGTTGTGAGCCAGTGATTTGGCTACTGCATACATTAGTTTGCTCTGGAGCCATCCTTCCTGAGCTAAGACAAAAATGTGTGAGCTGGAGGCTAAAAAACTGTGAGCTAGCTCACACTAACTCAGCTTAGAGGGAATACTGGTAGAAAGACAGAGGTGGGAGAGGCAGTCACATCACATGTACAATGCCCCTTTGAGAGCCAATTTGGTGTAGTGGTTAAGTGCACGGACTCTAATCTGGGAGAACAGAGTTTGATTCCCCACTCCTCCACTTGCACCTGGCTGGCTGACCTTGGGCAAGCCATAGTTCTGATAACAGCTGTTCTTGAAAAAGAGCAGTTTCTGTCAGAGCTCTCTCAGCCCCACCCACCTCACAGGGTGTCTGTTGTGGGGAAGAAAAGGGAAAGGAGTTTGTAAGCTGCTCTGAGACTCCTTGGGTAGTGAAGGGCGGGGTATAAATCCAATCTCCTCCTCCTTCCCTATAAACTGGGGGGGAAAATCTATCTTCTGTTTTTGTAGCTTGTGTTCGCTACAAACAATGGAACAGACTCATCTTCTTGTTGTAGCTTGTCTTTGCACGGCCTTCAAGTGGACACAGTCACACTCAGACACACTCACTGACACATTTATGCCTTCAGTCTAGCATTATATAAAGCAAAAATAAGCTAAGATACACATAAATTCAGTTACATTGGGTCCAGGCTAACATTGCATGTTGGTTAAAAGAAAGCATAATTAAATCAAGCATGGATAATGCTAAAAGGCATAAATTGAATAAGCTGTATTTTCAATACTCCATCTGGGTTCTCCCAGATATTTCAGTCTCATGAAGTACCTAAGTAATATGCTCTTGTTGAACATAGTTATGAATATTACAACATTTAAAGTGGATGAGTTAAAAAATGGGAAACTGAAAAATTGCTGATATTATTAACTATCTGGAAAGAATAGCACACCAACCTTAATTATTTGTCTTTTTAAAAGTTATTTTTAATATGCTGACTACTTCGCAGTTGCAACATGCCCACATATTCACTGAATGCAGAGGGAGTTCACAGGACCAACCCCCTACCTCTGAGCATTTGACTGGTCACCTGTAGGGGTAACAGCATGGAGGAAGTGGCCATGTGAACTCTTCCTCCCTGTAGCAGTAGAAAAGAGTAAGAATCCAGTAGCACTTTAAAGACCAACAAAATTGGTGAGCGGTGACTCACGAAAGATCATACCCTACCAACAAATTTTGTTTGTCTTTAAGGTGCATTCAAAACCACTAAAATACCATTTTAAAAACACAATCCTATCATTCTGCATATTATTTTGTTATCCTAATATAAAGACAAATGTCCAAAAATATAAATAAGGGTTAAAAGGCACAAATTATATTTATATACAAGAACCAATTCTAAACATGTTTCTGCTAAAAGCCATTTGGCTGAGTTATGTTTGATGAAGAACCCCCCCCCCCCCCGTTTCAAAAAACAACCTCTTTGCACAACTCCAGCAC
>NW_015162528.1:302670-314728 GCF_001447785.1 Gekko japonicus | reverse complement strand
TAAAAACCCCCCCCCCCCCAGTTTCAAGAACAATCCTTTTGGCAAATCTCAGGTACAGTCATGGGGTGTGAATTGGCCCCAGAATTAGCAAACTTGTTCATGGACAGATTAGAAAACACCTTCATCCTCCAGGGGGATAATAATATCTATATTATCATCCAATATAAACTTTCTTTATTATTTCGATTTATATCTTGCCCTTCCCGCAAGTGGGCTTAAAGCAGCTCACAATAATAAATTCAATACAATCTTTAAACAATTCAATCAGATAATAAATAGCAATATTAAATCAATACAATAAAACCAGTTTAAAACATTTAAAGTGGGCAGTGCAGTATATTCAGTTTCAATTCTTACAGCCGGAGAATGAGTGGGCCAGCACAGAGCTATAATGATCTCATGCAGTAGCAACATGGAGGCCAGCTGGTAGATGCCCGCTGCCTCAATCAAAGGCCCGGTGGAACAGCTCCATTTTGCAGGCCCTGAGAAACTGTAACAGGTCTCACAGGGTCCTGATCTCAGTCGGAAGCATGTTCCACCAGGCTGGGGGCAGGGCCGAGAAAACCCTGGTGGAGGCAAGGTGGGCATCTTTCAGGCGGGGACAACCAGCAGATAGCTATCTGCTGAGTGCAAGGCTCTTCTGGGCACATATGGGGGTTTGGGGTGATATTTTCATCATTCAGAAAGGTTCAGAGGAGCTCCTTATCCAGTTTGAGCAGTATATTAACACTATACGGCACAGTATCAAATTTGAAATGGTATATGACAGGTCAAGTCAAGTTTATTACAATCTGAGATCAGAAAATTCATAACATTCCAATGGTTACATAACATTAATTACATTAGTTAAAATTAGATACATGTTGTAACTGTAAACATAAACTATTATGCTAGTTAAAATTTGTTTAAAAATCTCCTGCTTTAAATATAGTATCCTTATGAATTAATATGAATTTTCTTATTCTTATAACAATCATTGACCAATGACACACACAATATCGGTAATAAAACTTATCAAGATATACTATAATTAAAACATGTCCATATTAAACAGCATCTTTCCAATATAAATAGTGTTTTGATATATGTAATAGCTCCACTATGACTACACCACGAAAGAAGCCTCCTATAATTTAAAACTGTACTTCTGTTTGATTACTTGGCGCAAAATCTAGCTGTCACTTTGGTGATTGTTGGTATTTCATCCACCAACAATTTCCCCACAATCATCTTGTTAGTTTGCGCCTTAACTTCCTTCAAAATAGGGAGGATTGTCTTGTCCCTAGCTTCTTTATAGAAGGGACAATGGATAAAAGTATGTTCCAGGTTTTCCACCTCACCAATAGGGCATGTGCAGATTCTTTCACTATATGGAATCCATCGATATCTCCCTTCTGTTACCATTGATGGCATAACGTCACTCCTGGCAAGAGTAAAGGCCCTTCTATATGAAGGGTATTCTATGTTTTTAAGATATTGGGCCATATTCATAGTGTACCTATCTTTTTCAGGCACCCTAAAGTTTGGATTTCTTATCAGGTCTTGCTGATGTTCAATGTCACAGACCTTTTGACTGATTAAAGATCTTGCAGCATTAATATTTTGGGTCAACATATCATCAAGAGAAAAACCTATACACGTTAAGTTACCCTCCGTCAAGCATATCCATTTTTGCTGGTTCTGATCCTGAGCTATTAGAGGGAATAGATCTTTTACATTTTTGTGTAACCTAAGCCAGGAGAATGCTGGGGCAAGAGACTTCCAGTTTTGGCAGGCTAATGGCGGCTGTCTCCCCGGGATGCTCCTGAAAGGCAATCCGTGGACCAGCGCTTGGAGAGGCGGTGTGACATTTTCCACCCCCCTGTAGCCCTTGTTATGGGCTCCTGGCCAGGAGGCTTTGAGGGTCACCTCTTTGCTGGCACATTGCCAGCAGATCGAGGCTTCCCCCTGCCCCGAAGGTCTCGGTGCTGAGCCCCTCGAATGGGTCTAAGCTACGCACACCAGATCAAGTGGATGGAGGTTCAAGGGTATTCTATGTTTTTAAGATATTGGGCCATATTCATAGTGTACCTATCTTTTTCAGGCACCCTAAAGTTTGGATTTCTTATCAGGTCTTGCTGATGTTCAATGTCACAGACCTTTTGACTGATTAAAGATCTTGCAGCATTAATATTTTGGGTCAACATATCATCAAGAGAAAAACCTATACACGTTAAGTTACCCTCCGTCAAGCATATCCATTTTGGTTGGTTCTGAACCTGAGCTATTAGAGGGAATAGATCTTTTACATTTTTGTGTAACCTAAGCCAGGAGAATGCTGGGGCAAGAGACTTCCAGTTTTGGCAGGCTAATGGCGGCTGTCTCCCCCGGATGCTCCTGAAAGGCAATCCGTGGACCAGCGCTTGGAGAGGCGGTGTGACATTTTCCACCCCCCTGTAGCCCTTGTTATGGGCTCCTGGCCAGGAGGCTTTGAGGGTCACCTCTTTGCCGGCACATTGCCAGCAGATCGAGGCTTCCCCCTGCCCCGAAGGTCTCGGTGCTGAGCCCCTCGAATGGGTCTAAGCTACGCACACCAGATCAAGTGGATGGAGGTTCAGTGTATATGTTACCTGGCGATTTTCAAGTGTTTGGACAATGCTGAGATAGTTGAGTGAAGTGAGAACACACACACAAAAAACCTGAGCGAATTCCACCCTCCGACAAGCAGAGGGGGGGAACTTCTCCCTGCTAAGAGCAATGTAAATGGAAAAAGAAACCCTCGGAGAAGGGATGGAGTATTTAAAAACATTCGGACCATAGCAGGGGGTTCCCAGAATCCAGATAAGCGGCTGCACAAGTTTGTTTGGGACTTTGGTAAAATTGGTTAAAAGTAAACAGCATTGAAAATGGCGATTGGCAAGGAGCCAAAAGCAAAAGTAAAATACAAGCGTCTCTCAGGAAGTAGCTGATCCGAATCATGTGACATGCATCATGTGACCAGGAACAAGACAGACTCTTTCAGAATATAAGTGACATCTGGTGGCAAGGAAGAGGAACTTCATAACAACTGAATTGTTTTCTTGGCTGTTTAAAGGAATGGTGATGCATCAGAAGCGATCAGCCTCTGCTTATAGGATCCATCGATTAAAGGAAAGTCCAAGTTGGCTTTAAGTCAGTTCGGCAGCCTCCCCCTCCCATCGGGCTCGTCCTCCCCGGCGTCTGCTCTTGCCGGGGAGAAGAGGCGCTGCGGCCAGGGGATCCATGGGATCCCGCCGCAGCGTCTCAATGTTGGAGCGGCTCTATTAGCCGCACTTTTGCTTCGTGGTTTCCCTGCCGTATGGCAGGGGCCTAGGTCAGTCAAATATTTAATCAATTCGCTGATGTAAAAATTGAATAGCAAAGGAGCGAGAAGGCAGCCATGTCTGACTCCTTTAAAAGTTCTAATAGGTCTAGGATTAATTTTGTAGGTTTTGATTAAAAAGGAAGGTATTGAATTAACATACTGATGCTTTCAGAAAACCCATGGATGCTAACTTTTTTTTAGCAGGTGATAGTTTTCATCCTTATCACCTGAAGAAAAGGTTATTTTTTTCTCAGATGTTAAGGATTAGAAGAATTTTTTATAGACAAGCCAACATCCTTATGGAACAATTAAAGAATAGAGGATATTCTTCAAAAATTCTCAAACAAGCCTTTTATAAAGCTCAGAACACACCAAAGGAATCCTTATTGACACCTAAGATTCATAATAACACGGACAGTATAATCATTCTGTTAACTTATGATGGCACTTATACTGGTGTGAGGAATATAATTGAAAAATATTGTTACCTTTTGTCTGATATCGCTAGATGTTCACCTTCAAGAGGGCTAAAAATCTTAAAGATATGCTGGTCAGGAGTACACTTAAAGAACATACTTCAGACGATACCCTGGCAGGAGTTGGGCATAGGCTAAAAGGTTACTTTCCATGTGGCAATTGTTCTGATTGTGGTCTTTGGCTCATAGAATCATAGAGTTGGAAGGGGCCATAAGGGCCACCTAGTCCAACCCCCTAGAACATCCCTGACAAGTGTTTGTCCAGCTGCTGCTTAAAGACTGCAAGTGTGGGGAGCTTACCACCTCCATAGACAGCTGATTCCACTATTGCACAACTCTTACCATGCAAAAGTTTTTCCTAATATTCAGCCGGTACCTTCCCGCCCTTAATTTAAACTCATGTTTGTGAGTCTTATCCTCTGCTGCCAAGAGGAACAGCACCCTGTCTTCCTCGAAGTGACAGCCCTTCAAATACTTCAAGAAAGCAATTATGTCCCCCATCAGCCTCTTCTTTTCTAGACTAAACATTCCCAAGTCCCTTAGCCTTTCCTCATTAGGCTTGGTCTCCAGGCCCCTGATCATCCTCGTCGCTCTCCTCTGCACCTACTCCATTCTGTCCACATCCTTTTTAAAGTGAGGACTCTAGAACAGCACACAACACTCCAGGGCTGATTTCGCACTAGAGCTGCCTCGCTGCTGCGCCGCCATTTGCCCCGGTTCTATTGGTCAATTTCACACTCGAAGCCGCGCAGCTGATTTTGACCCGCGGCTTTGCCTGATTTCCCCTGATCCTGTTTTTTGAGGATCAACGAAACTGCAGAGGAAATTGGGTGAAGCCGTGTGTCAAAATCAGCCGCATGGCTTCGGGTGTGAAATTGACCAATAGAATTGGGGCAAACAGTGGTGCAACAGTGAGGCAGCTCTAGTGCGAAATCAGCCCAGGTGGGGTCTGACCAATGCAGTGTACAGCATATGTGTGTATGGGCAGTTGCTGATCTTTACCATTTGTTGGGTGGCACCGTTAGAAGCCTTGAGTTAGTGATTTACAGAGAAAAGAAGGCTGAATGTACAGTTTCAGTTTTTAGTAACGGGAAGAAGGCTCTTTCACACTTCTTTAATTCTGCAAACTATGTAAAACAGTTGCTTCGGAGGGCATTTTCATAAAGCTTATGCAGAACAGGACTGTAGTCTATGCCATGGTGTATGTTGCATATTATTGATTTGTTGTATGTTCTACCATGCTCTTACAGCATTGTTTTCATTTTTTGTAATTCCATTTTCTGCATTGCTTGACATAGCATGTTTGATTTTTTTGTTGTTGCAATTTTGGAATTTTTATAAGCCTAGTCCTATTGCATCAGTTGGAGCTTTGAGCACTGCAGATTGGGCCTAAGTAGGCAAATATTGGACCATTTAGCCCCCCCCCCAGTTAGCTACATACCTTTTTTCTAAAATTTAGGAGACTTTTAAATTTGCAGTTGTTTAGTCATATGCTCTATGTGTATTTTAGATCCATGGGCATATAAAATATTGTACATCGTGATGATTTGCCCATGTTGCATCCCAAGAATATTTATCACGACTTACTCCATGGGTTCAGTATGAGTAAGGTAATTATCCCAGTTCCATATATTTAAAAATATTTTTATTTTAATAAAAATGTTGCTTAACAGACATATAATTATTTTTCTCCTCCTGCCCCATTCATTTTAGATCCATTCTGTGCATGATGAGTTTTATGTATATTCAATTTATTAAGTGCTCAGTTTGCATTTTGCCACTGAGGAAGGCTTTTAGCTGAAACACGTTTGGTATTGGTTTTTGTATATGGATATAATTTGTGCTTTTTAACCTGTATTTATATGATTGGACATTTGTCTTTATATTAGGTACTCATATGCAGAACCATATAACTGTGGTTTTTAAATGATATTTTAGCACTTTTGAATGTATAATTAATCAATATATTATATTTTGTACATTAGCACTATGTGTGTAGCTATATTTTAGTTACTTTGTCTTTGTCTGAACCTTTTTGGTTGCCTTTCTCATGTAGGGTTGTATTTTTCTCCCCTTTTTTGGTCACACAGTCTTTAAGGTGCTACTTACTCTTTTCTACAGCTACAGACAGACAAACACGGCTACCCATCTTGATCTATCTTCCTCCCTGTGATCAGCAATGTTTGGCAGGAAGCCTCACTGATCATGGGGAGGGGGGGTGTATGTGTGACTATATCCTTTACATGGTCAAAGTCTGCAGACAATCAGGTGATTGCATGGAGGCAGGGATGGGGCCAGCACATCCACTTTCCCTCCCGTCATGTGGGCAATCTCATACTTACGGCAGTACAGAAATCTGCAGACTTCTTCTCTTCCCCCTCCTTTAATCCTCAGTGCTGCCCTGCCCTGGTTGAATAGAAACAAGATCGGCAAGCCAGACAAAAGAGCACCAAATATTTCCAAACTTCCTCTGACAATTCTAAATGCTATAAATGATTTAATTCAGAAGCAAATCCCCAGCATTTCTGAATTTTCAGGACTCTTCTCAGTGCATTATTAGTGAAATCCTGATCAGAGTTACATCCTTTAAGTCCATTGAAGTCAGTGGACTTATAACGGTACAACGCTGCAAATAACTTTTGTTACAATATATTCTGAAGCTTGATAGCACCGGAATAATGGGGTGGGGGGGGATCAACAAGGCAGTACCAGAAGAATGCAAGATGCTTTCTATTGGTTCCTTCTGTAGCTGCTTGGAATTTCTTGTGCAATTTCAATCTAATATCCTAGTTTCTGTCTGCTGCTTGCATTGACACACTATTAAATAATAGAAAACTGATATAAGATAATGTTCTTGATAAAAGTTTCCCTACCCCGTATCTGTTAAATTCCAAAAAGGGATGTGGGGAGGACCTATGCCAGACTATCAAAACCATCTTTTCAGTGTCATGTAAGCAGCCCTTTTCCTGCATGGGGGAAACCCACCATCTTCTCTGTTGGTGGTCAAAAAAGTCATTCCAGCAACATTATGATTTCCATACGTGTGTGCTGTGTGAGCTGTTGCTATGGAAACCACAACTTGGCTTTTCCAACCAATATAAACCTCAGGTTTAGCATAAATAGGTCTAAAACAATTACAAGTGGGAGGACAGGGGCAGTACTGAGGAAACTGTAGGGCTCAGTTCCATCCTCCAATCAACATAATATTTAAGAATGTCGTTCAGAGATTATAGGTGATATAAATAGAATGCTGTGAATGAAAGCATTTTAGTACTGACAAATCTAAAAATGCACTTGTGTCAGACAGCTGAAAAGTCATGAAAATATAGGTACTTTGCTTATTAGACAAGTCTGAAAATGGAATGTTTGGACCTGTTAGCATTTGTCCCCATTCTGTCCCAATGACATCTGTAAAAAAAAAAAAACCCAACCCCAAAAAACAACAAAACTAAATCTGAGTTCACTTCCCCTAGGGCAAGTATCTGATACTTGAAGCTTACCTTTTTTGCTGTTCCTTTTTGTTCATGTATGCTGTTACTGTGATCCTTTTCATTTTGTCAGTTTTTGTGGCTGGTGTTTCTTTCACTTTCCTTTTTATCCCATTTTTACACTATTTTATGACATTTTACTCTCAATCCTTCTTGACACACATTGAAATGTGGACAATGAAAAATGAATTGTGGTACGTTCTACTGTTAAGATTGACAGTTCTTAAACTGGTCCCTCTGCTTGTCTCTTTAATGAAAGTTTGATCTGCAATAAATAGAGGGAGATATTATTTACCTTCATGCCATGCATAATCTCAACTGCCCATTTCCCTATATTAAGCCTCTGTTAGAGGGGCAGGACATTTTCTCCTAGCCAGTTGGCAATCCTACTACAGGCCAGTTGGGGGGGGGTAGTTAGTGTTTTTAATACCACCTCCTCATCAACCAAGTTCTTATTGTAAAAACATGTTTAGCTAACAAAGAAAGGTGTCTTGAGGCCATGGGGTGTAAAATTATTGTTATACTCTTAAGTCCAGTTTTTATTGAGATGTATCCTGACTGTAGGCACAAATAGGGAGTAAACTGTGAGATCAATTTATGCTACAATCCTAAGTTTCTTGGGTTGGGTGTAAGTGTTATGTATTGAAGTGTGTATAGAACTGCTATGTGAACTGTGCCATTGAGATGCCATGTTAAGCTTCGCCCTGGGCTAGGATCCTAATGTAACCAATAGGAGCCCTAGCCCAGAATATGTTTACCAATCACATTGCAAAGCGGGAGCGCTTCTGATTGGTCCTTATTGCTTCAACCTCATAGGTTGCCTTATTGTACAGTGGGTGTGGCTACAATAGCCGGGAGTGTTTAAATATCGACAAGCCAGTGTATTTATTTGAATGGGTTCTGGCTGGCGATTGTTGTACCGTACCGGAGAAGTAACTGAGCTGAAGAATAAACCGCATTCTTGCTGAATCACTCTCCGACTCTTTGTTAAGTGCACGACTTAACAGTAAGCCCCACTGAAAAGTCTTGAGTAGGATTCTGAGTAGGTCTGCCTAGGACAGCATTGTGTATGACCCAGCCACGACCCTGGAACATGCATGATTCCAATGACCAAGAAGATGATTGCATGCACCACAGTCCCCATGTCCTTGAATGACTGTAAGCTGTAGTTACTAGGATTAATTCCAGTCCTGAGGTAAGGGGTACGGGCTGGATTTTGCCTACTCTCCTCAGAGGGCTCTCCCAGTTGTAACAGATTTCCCTTGCAGCCTGTGTCCCCCAGCCTTCCCGTTGCTGTCCAAACCTTATCTCCCATCCAAGCAAATCTACCCAACAGTTATCCTGCTGCTGCATGCCTTCCTGGTACACTGGAAGCTGACTGGGAGGTGCAAAAGCTACCCCAAGCTGCAACACCTAAGTTACAAGTGTAGTTTGTTTACCTCAACATAGCCTCTTTTGACCCTGCAAAGCAATTTATGCAGAGAAACCTGAAGAAGCAGCTACTTCCACTGTGCAAAATTGCTCAACATGGTGTTCTGCTTGAACTTTAAGCAAAATATTGAGGAAAATCCAATGAGGGGTTTAACACAGAGATAAATGAACAGTTTGAACACGATAAGTTCAAATGTCAATCACATTTGTTCCAGTCCAGAGTATGCAGCTGCAGCATCCCTAACAATATGTATTATTTAAGCAACCAGTACCAAATGTGGACTGTGATACAAGTAAACTTTGAAGATCTTTTTTTTTTTTTGCCCTCAGGTAATCAGAGTTTTTCTTTTTCTTTTCATGTTTGGATTGAAACAGGAAAAGAACTTCAACTAAATTAATGCACAACGCCTGAGAAATAAAGCTATATATCCTTCAACTTACTAAAGGATCAATTTAATTTATACCACCAATGGAACAGCACCAACAAAATGAAATGTGTTTCTCATCCTAGTTATAAGAATAAACTGATATAACAGAAACAAGTATCAGCATGACTATCTATCTGACAAATGTTATATTGTAGACACTGCCACCTATTGACCAAAGTAAATAACTGCCTAATAAATGACAGTTAATTCTTGGGATTCTGTCACAGGCAGCTTCTCTGGCTGTGGAGTTTAATGCTTGTATCGTTAAAAAAGCATGGGCAGTGTGCTTGTTTGTTAGGCTCATCTCTGTTCTTGATACATGTAACACTGTACTAAAGCGTGCAGTATACAGTTTTATAATGAAGCCGTATTTACTCTTTACTTGTATATACCAAATGTGTACCATATTCTAGTCTGGTAGACGACTCAGCTGCACATGTGTGGCAGGCAGAATGTCAGCTGTCTTGCTCAGATAGCTGCTATAATCAATTTGACTAGTACATAATTTTGAAGTTCATGAAATTCTGGCATAGCTATGACACATTAAAGATGTGGTGATTTCTTTACATAAAATGGAAAGCAGAACTGGGGCCAAGAATGAAGAGGCTGCTTACCATCTTGTCTTGCAGACTGCCTGCTTCTCATTCCACCTACCAAGCTGGAACTCTGCCCCTGCCTAGAGATGATGTAGAGACCTGGGACTGGGAAGAGAGAGGCTACTTACCACCCTGCCCTGCAGATTGCAAGTGTGCAGTATTTTTCTCCTGTTTTGAATTGTTGTTTTAATGTTTTTTGATGTATTGGAATTTTAAGTTATTGTACTCATCTTGGATTTCTGTGTCTTTGATGTTGGTAAGTCACTATGAGTCCTGCATTCCAGGAGAAAAGCATCATGTAAATATTCTAAATGAAATAAAACAGATGGCAGCAGAATTACAGTTTGAAAAGAAGAGATTTCTAAAGTTCTTTGATGACCCATGTCAAAGGCTGGAGCCCATGGACACATTTTGCTGGCTCTTTTCCTTACTACGATGGGCAATGTCATCATATTTCTGAAGTGAAAGGCTGAGGCAGACTAGAAATAATGTCCCTAAGGCCACTTGTTTAGTTCATGACTGTCCTGGTTTACAGTTCTTTCTTTCTTTTACCAGTATGCTAGTTTCATACCCTATGTACCTCAAAGGCAATATCCGGTGTTAAAATGTGCATCTAATTTACATGTCAAAAGCTGGAAGACGTAGAATGTATCAGGATAAAATAGACATTTACACATGACCCACAACCCAAAGCTCTGACACTCATATGAAGCGCTACCAGACTGCAGCTGCCTTTGTATTATCAGAGTCTGGAAACGCTGTCTGCAGGTATCTTCATACCACCCCTTGAGACTAAAGAAAGGAGGGCAGTCCATGTTTGCACAAAGCTTTGTGCAGCAAATTACTTCCGTTTAGGTGATTAGTTTGTGTGCTTTTCCCCCTGTCCAGAATATTAATATCTACAGCTGAAATAATAATATATGTCAAGAGTTCATAAGAATGACAGATTAATCACTTTTCCATTGGTAATATAGAATTACAGAGATCTCACCTTTTTTTTAATCTGATTACTTTTACCAACACTGTACTATTCTCTCAGTCCATTAAAAAAGAACACATCTTGTGACAGGATCCATATTAAAACAGGTAAAAAATAGTATATGAGCCATAGGGATGCGCTGGATTGGGAGCATGGAGCAGTTTGCCTCTTAGTTATTTGTTTGTAGCTAATTCCTGTTGTAGGTCAATAGGCCACTGACAGACGCCGATTACTGTTTGGCCTGACAGCATTTTGGCAGCCTCTGCAAAAATGAGCTGATGGTAGCAGGCAGGTGGCCAAGCCACAAAAATTCATCATCATAATTGGCAGCCTTGTTTGGCACTCTCTTTCGAAAAATCATGACTGGAGGAACATGGAAACGAAGGACTAGTTCTCTCACTGAAACATGAAGTCATTTCTGGACTAGGCCACTGCAGATGGAAGAGTGATTAATAGTTGCACTTTACAACTCCTGTCCTTAGAAAACTAGATTATCAGGGGAAAAGTTCTAGTCTACTCTTCTCCTTGATGTAGGGATTTCAATATACACATGTGTATGCATGGAGAACTATTCAGTTGTGTGAGCAGGGCTTTTTTTGTAGAAAAAGCCCAGCAGGAACTCATTAGCATAACAGGCCACACCCAACAGCTGAAACTCATTAGCATATTATGCCACACCCTGCCACCACAGCTCATTAGCATATTAGGACGCAGCCCCGTGTTGCCAGAAGTGAGGTCATCCAGCCACAACCACCTTTTGCTTCTTATTCTGTTTACCTTGTTTGTTGTCAAAACCCAGGGCCTTTTTTGTAGCAGGGACTCCTTTGCATGTTAGGCCACACACCCCTACTGTGGCCAATCCTAATGAGTTTCTGCTGTTGGGTGTGGCCTATTATGCTAATGAGTTCCTGCTGGGTGTGGCCAACTAAGGAGCCAGCTGGAACTCCATTCCTGTGCGTTCCTGCCCAAAAATAGCCCTGTGTGTGAGACATCAGCCTCAGTACTCTTTGTAATGAACATTCCAACTATCTGGTGGTACTGAATCAAGGCACCATTAAAGGCATCTGTGATGGACTGCACTTTTTAAAAGGTTTGAAGTGCTCTACAAACAGCTGAAGGACTGTGAAGGGTTAATTTTTCACAGAAATAGAGGGCCTTGAGTTACAGAATTGTAATGTATTCAGCCTGACATGCCCGGACTTGCCCGGGCAAACCAGGCACAATTCCTATGTTAGCTTCAGTCGAAAGACAAAGGATCCGGAGGATCCAAGCCGGCCCTATCAAAAGGGCTAGCTTCCCAGCCGGGAGACTAATGGTTGCCCGGTTACTGTAAATAGC
>NW_015162528.1:294620-302464 GCF_001447785.1 Gekko japonicus | reverse complement strand
GTCAGTTAAGGCAAGTAATGGGGTTTCAAGAGAAGGGGTTTGGGTACTAGAGAGAGTGTACCAGCAGTCTGGAAACCAAAAGAGTCAGAGATTACTCAAAGAAAGTTTACTGAAGTGTTTGGGGAATCACTGGAACAAAAACCTCTCAACATAAAGATTTCAGTAACTCTGAGTAACCCCAAAGGCCTATACACATCTTTGGAGCTCCCAGAATGGGCTTTGAAGACTTTTATAGGCCTTATATGCCCTTATGTTATCTTGGCGAGGCCTCAGAACTTGGAAGGGAAGTTGGGAGTCCTGACCCTTCTAGCAGGCAAGTCCTTGCCAAGCTCAGGTGGTGGTGGTGGGCTACCCGAGAGTGAAAGAAAGGAAGGCAGGGCGGAATAAATGCCTTTCAGGTGGAGCAGGCCCACTTCCAGGTAGGGCCTGCCCATATGAGGGTGTGGAGGTATCCATTGAAATAAATAATCAATCACTGCTCATGTTTAAGTACATGACAGCCCACCCCACCATCTTATAGTGGAGGAGACCAGGGGTAAGAAATGTACCTTATCAAAACCTAAACAAAGGGAATGATCAGCCAGCCCCACAATGTGGCTTCAAGATTTGAAAGGATTCTAAAATATGACAGCTTCTTTGTGTTCAGAGGGGCAGTGGGACCTTTATGATCCAAGGCTGTAAGGACCTTGGAGACACTCTCTAGTGAAAACTGATATTTCGCAATTTAGGGAACTATGTGTTTTATTTTTACCTTTGGAATTTAGGGAACTGTTTGTATTTTACCTTTGGCTGAATGTCATGCTAATTACCCTTCCTACTATGTATTGGTTCCCATTTAGAATCACCTTTACTTGTATCCTATTTTCAACTTTTGTATAAACTTCCCATTTATTTCAACAGTGGGAGGGCTTTTAATGTCCTGGCCCCACTGGTGGACCTCCTGATGGCACCTGGTATTTCTGGCCACTGTGTGACACAGAGTGTTGGACTGGATGGGCCTTTGGCCTGATCCAACATTGGCATCTCTTATGTTCTTAACTACTCTGGCTATTCTGCTCATGGTCTGGGCCTGTTAAGCAAAACTACTCCTGAGGCAAAGCAAGGGCTAATCTTTGAATGGGGGTCTCTCTCCCTCATGCTAGATTACACAGCAGTAGTCACAGTGCTGAAACCCAGTGCCACTTCTCCTTGGTTTGAGGAGAAAGTTCTGGTTTAATGGCATTTGATGGCAATGATACCATTTCCTCCACGTTATCCCATGAGTGGAGAGGGTGTAGTCCCCCCATCATTATCACATCTACATAAAAACGCAAATACTTCAATATGTGTCTATTTAAAAACCTCACTGTTCATGATACCAAATTATTCAATAGAATATATCCACACCATGCAATATCTTATTTGCAAAAAATGGTTTATGTGATTACTAAAATGCAGAAGGATTACAGAGATTTCTAAATATTGGAAATACAACTTTTTTTGGAATTGTTGGTAACATTAAAAAATAACATATCCATTGATATTTTCAAAAGGTCAAGGCAGGTCAGAAGAGTTTAAAATGAAGTAGTTTCCCTTTTAAAACATAATTGAGAGAAATGCCATTTGAGAAGCAATATTTATTGTTTTAAAATCTTTTAAAGGAATTTGCAGAACAATGCCATTTGATCACAGTTTAATCATTATGATTAAGTACTATTCATGTTATTAGAAATTCATCAAACACATACCTACCTACCTACCTACCTCTCTCTCTCTCTCTCTCCCCCCCCCCCCCCCCCCTTCTCTCTCTCCCTCCCTCCCTCCCCCCATTTTTTCTTACTTTGTATCTTACACTGTTGTATTCAAAAGGAAAGCATAAAAATAACCTGGGTCTTAATTGTTCTACAATCCTTAGATTATGCAGCCAATAAAGTTTCTCCATAGTTAACTTGTACTATCTTGATAGCTAGTTTCCATTAACTTTATGTGTGTCTGTCAAACATTGCTAAACATCTATGGCATCATAAAACTTTCATCGAAAATGTAATTGAAGTGTAACTGCATAATGATTGATTCATAATTGCTTACAAAATTCTTCAGTTTTCATTGTGGCCTTAATAATAAAAAAATGCTAATAAATGTTCTATCAAATGCCTATTGAACAATGAAAAAGTGTCACAGAGATCAAGATGAAGTGCTGTCACCAGTCAGATCCTTCCTCTCGCTGAGGGGGAGTTTGTAGCTAGAAAACCATAAACACACAGAGACAAAATTCAAATATCATAAATACAATGCATTGCCTGGCCCAAAATGACACAAAATTGATGTCAGCCAGAGACAACTATGTAGTTTAGAAGTGTATAAGAAAGAGTGGCAGGCCAACTAACAACCCCACCCTAGAGGGATGCATAATTTAGGACAATGGGTCTCCCAAATCAGATTGCCCCACATTGGATTAATCTTGCCTACCTTGAATTAATCCCAACAATCACAGCATCACTTCCCCCTCACCCATTTACTCTAAGTAAACAACACTTAACACTATTTACCAAACCTTGTAGCTTTTCCCATCTGGTAGGGCCTTCAAACACTATTAACACCTATAGTCCAACTCAGAAAAAATCCATCAGCTTCCCCCCAATCATTGTCTATCTCCAAAAAAACCTACCAAATCATTGTTTTGGGGGCAGACACATCAGCATAGGCCCAGGGAACATTTTGCCTTATATCAAGTGCACCTAGAGACTAGTGTGTGTGTGTGTGTGTGTGTTCCTGGTACCAACAGCATACACCCCCACTTTGTTGGTCTCTTCTCCCTCTGAAACACTGGTCATTTTTCTGCTGCTTCTGTGGACCTCTACAAGACCTGGTAATTATAGCCATTTCCCCCTCAACTATTCCCTCTCCTCCCTGTTTTTCTCTTAGCTCGCTTGTATATGTTTAAGTGTGTCTCTCTGTGTGTTTTGCCCTTTTATTTCTCTTTTAATAAAAAGCCTTTCTGGTTGAACATTTGCCTGGTTTATTTGAGAGTTCTCTTAAAGGGGAAAAATCCTGGTATACATTAATGGAGATGCCAGTTACCTGCCTCTTGCTCTGTCTCCTTATGCTAATATCCCCAATTAAATAGGAGATTGCCTCTTTGGGTAACAGTGCTATCAAGAGAAGAAGAAAAGAAAAACCCTAAGCCTGTTCTAATATTAATCATCTTGCTTTATGTTCTTTCTTTTTCATCAGGTATCAATTACAACAACAACAACAACAACACAAATGTTTGACAATAAGCTCTCAGTGGTTTACTAGAATGGGCTTCACAGCTGATTTTTAGAGATTACAAGCAAAATTCCACAAATAGATTTCCCTGGGTGTTCTCCTGCTCTTTTCTACCCTTGCTTACTGTTGTCTCATCTCCAAATTTTTAGCAAAATCCATTTACCATGGTACTGTCTCCTGTTTCTGGTGGTTTCTAACTACTCACAATGCTTCTACAAATTGGTGCTCTACCCCTCCTAAGCCCTAGACCTATTTATTTGGAACACCTTTTAGCCACTTAACAACTTATCCGGAGCAATTGTTCTGTAGCGGAAAAGGTTTTGGTCCCCATTTGAATATGGTCCAGAAACTTCTGCTAGTTCAAGATGTCATCTATATCTTGCAAGCTATTGATTGTTATGAATGTATTATACTTGTTCTAAAATATCTGCATTAGTTATCAGATTTTGCGGAGGGGTCTCTTTCAAATTGCTTGGTTTTGATGTTTGAATAGCTAAAGGAGCATAATGAATGAACCAACATTTCAAGATCTGCTTTTGAGGCCTTGATCCAAACATCTTCCTTGAGGGTGGGTGGGTTCTACTAGGAGCAGGAAATTTTTATTTGTGGCTCTAGAATTTTGTAGTGCCCTCCCCCAAGAGGCTTAACTTTTCTGACTTCATTTTAGAAGAGAGATAATTTGGTACACACCTGAAAAGTGGCTAGAATAATATTTTACCTTTTTTTTAATGCATCTTAAATTCATTGTAGTTGTAACATTATTTTTTTATATTCTAAGTAGTTTTAATTTATGAACATACATGACAAAAGGTGGCCAAGAAAGGTAATAAATGGATGGATGAATAAATAAATGCAGTAAATCTTGCTAGATGACCTTGGTCTTGAAGTCTTCACTGAAAGAGCAGGTTCACAACAGAGGTATTATCAAGTGTATTACTTTGGATGGACATCCAATTTTTCCCTTCACTGTATAATGCCTTTACTCAATATAGATTGGATGGTTAGCTACTATACCGGTCCAAGAACAGACCTTGACAGCAGTAAAATAATTTCTCTAGCTGGCAATCCATCTTGGAGCACAATTCAACATGCTGATGCTTATGGTATAAACTCACTGAAGAACCAGGGGGCCTGTGTCATCTGATTTGAAAGATCTGCTCTGAAGGCCTTGTTATGTATGGTCCCATTTTCTGAAATAATGGAACACCTTTCTCATTGACATTCTCATGGCACCCATGTGATAAACATTTGGTATAAGGTGAAATTATTTCTGTTCCTTTAGGCTGTTGGTGGTTACATGTTACTGAGGGTGCCTGAATCCTTGAAACTGCCTCCTATTGAACCAGAGCAGTGTCTATCAAGGTCGCTATTTCTGCTCTGATTGACAGCAGCTCTCCAGGATATCAGGAAGAGGTCTTTTGCAAAATCTGCTATCTGATCCTTTTAACTGGAGATGGTATAGATTGAAGCTAGGGCTTTATCCATTCTCTTCCACTGAGCAATGGCCAACCCAGCTATGGCCCAATCCATGGGTGGGTGGGATAGGTCATTTTAGTGTTTTGATCTCGCTTTTAGTTTTGCCTAGTTTTGCTGCCAGTTGAAATTCCAGTCCAGTTACCTTTATTGGCATGTATGGCAGTTGAAATGACTGAAACTGTTTTTCTTTGGTGTGATTTACTTGCTGTTCAATTGTTTCAGGGTTTTGTATTTATATGCTTCACTGCTCTTTTATTATATTGTACTGAGCTCTTTATAATGAAATATTTCTGTAATATTTTTGTTTTAAGCCATTTTATTCCATAAACACTTATTTGAGAACCTCTGAGCTATGTAGCAAGCTGCAGATATATTCAAGTACCAAAATAAAAGTTATCTCTTAGCATAACCTACCTCACCAGATTCATGTAAAGGTATAATGAGGGGAAATGTAATTTACACCAGCCCAAACTTCTCATTAAATTATTGGCATAAAATGATTTTTAAAAAAAATAAAATAAAATGGGCTTTTAAAAGACCCCTATTCTTCTTCCTCAATCAGGGAACTGAAAAACTGTGAACTGCACAAAAGCTAAGCAAGAATAACATGAATATAGAACACTATACTATCTTTTCCCATGAAACTTTTCCCTACACTTCTGATGTCACTTGTACAGATGGGCAAAGCCCAATTCTCACTCCTACAGCCTTCCTATTGGTGTAAGTTTCCTTGGGCGCATATATGTAGTGGATATATATCTAGTGCCATCCTGCTCCAGGCAGAGTCAATGTGATTGCTGTCATGTGCATCTTGTAATCAGGTCTTGAAAGAGCTCAGTCTTCCAATATATTATAGATTGTGCTTTGGGGATTTTCTAGGAGCCCTCTGAATGCAGCCCTGTGGATGTATGCCATTGACAGTTCCAAAATCCTATCCGTCTGTAATGCCAATTGCTGTCTGTGCTGTTTTTTGAGGTCACTCTATTTTTGCCCTCTGCAGGTTTTGACTCACAGCAAGAAGGAAAGAGTCTCAAATTTCAGCCATGTTAGTAAAACCTAGTCTAATTGCTCATCCTCTTTCCTGATGCTGAATTTTGTCTCATTCTGCACAGAATTATGTAATTGCAAGTTTTCTGAATTTGATAATGCACTCAAAACACTATGTTCTATGCTGTAAAAACATCATTTAACAAGAATCCCTGGTGTGAAAACAAGGAAGCCACAATGAAAAAGATGTTGCTTTCATTAAGGAGCACAAAACCATTCTTTTTTACAGTGACACACTGCCATGAAGGACAATGATAATAATTTTAAAGGGGAAAATGTATTATTTCTCATAATTTTTGTTACGTGGTGGTTAGACTTAAAGTGAGTATTCCCATCCTACTTTAAAAATGAGTGGATGGGATGACATAAAATTGTCACAGCAGAGTCTTCCTTCTTTCTCCTCTCCATCATAGCAAGGGACATCACTGCAAATGAAGACATTTTACTGAAAACAATGTTTGCGAAACAGGCCCCATTTCTTGGTTTAGCCCAACACCAGTCTGCCACACAAGCTAGAAAAAAACAAATTTCAAGTGTTGTTGCTTCTGAAACCATGTATTACTCAAGCTATTACATCTATCCTCCCCACTTGAAAGCAAGTGGAGGAGCCAGATAAGTGTATGAACTTCAAGTGAAGAATTCAATTAAAATATACTAATTAAATTTCATTCTGATTAGGCTGTCTTTGCAGCAAAATTGCTTGCCAGACCAATATAACCATGTTCAGACTTCCCCACTGACATGTGAAATGAACTTCTGATCTGATGTCCCCCGGCAAGATTTGTCTTGAGCACAAAACATGGAATTCCTCCCCTTTAGCAGTGCTCAGGTGTAGTTGTTGGTAGTCTTTCAGAGAATTACTGCATATCCTCTGCAGGTGCTAGTTTCTATGCAATTTCAACATGATATACCTTGGATGTCTTGTGAGTGGTGGACAGTTATTATGGCTTGTTCTCTTATTATTTGCATTATAGTATTGTGAAATAAGATTTTACCTGATTTCAGTGATGTAAACCACAATGAGTTTTATTAGTTGGGAGAAAAGTGGGATATAAATATTTTAAACAAACAAACAAAACTCTACTTTGAATGTGATTACCTATTTTCATAGCTCGATCCTTTTCAATGCTTTCTTACCAGTGGCAGCGGACTTTCCAAAGTGATTCTGAATGTTTTGACAAGAAAAGTATATCCGTGACATTTCTGTGAATTTCTGGTTTGAGCTTCAGCGCCATGTGCTGCATCCTACATAGGTCCTGAAAGTCACTGAACTCTCAGAAGCAGACTTTTGGGGAGTGTGGTAGGATGAAGAAGAAGCATCTGGCAAGTTCTACAAGTGAAGATCTACTTATGGTTCATGGTGTCCCACCCAGGTTCAAATCAGCTACCTAGAGTGGTGGTGAGCTCCCCCACACTGGCAGTCTTTAAGCAGCAGCTGGACAGACACTTGTCAGGGATGCTCTAGGCTGATCCTGCATTGAGTAGGGGGTTGGACTAGATGGCCTGTATGGCCCTTTCCAACTCTGTGTTTCTATGACTCTAAATCATGTAACAATACTAAGAACAATATTGGTGCATCGAAATGAGATGTTTTATTCCTCTCTACCTTTTGTAACTTCCCTTACCATTGTTTCTTCTGCTAATTGTTTCTTATGACTGTCAAAATGGTGATTCTCTAGGGCAAAAAAGCAATTATGAAAACAGCCCAGAAAATATTCTAACAGATTTCTTTTTCTTAGCTTTAGGGCTTTTTATTTTCACCTAGAAAGTAGACTGTAATAAAATTGAGTAATATCTGGATTCTCAGCAAGAGGGAGAGATGATCTAACCATTACAGATTTTTTTTTTTTTAAAAAAATAACTTAATACAAATAGTTTCCCACTAGGCTATCTCAGCAGGTTGCATCATATAAAATCCTGACTCCAACTAGAGCAAGTTAAACATAGCTAAACCCCAGGGCCACGCAACCCTTGTTAGCTCTTTCTAAGTGAACACAGATGTCCTGTAATATCTCTGGCAAGACTTCCTTTTTTAAAAGCAGAAAGAAGATATTCAAATAGAAGGGAAATAG
>NW_015162528.1:291728-293807 GCF_001447785.1 Gekko japonicus | reverse complement strand
AGATGGTTAGACAGTGTCATAGATGCAACGAACATGAAACTGAGCAAACTTCAAAGGACGGCGGAAGACAGGAGGGCCTGGCGGGATCTGGTCCATGGGGTCGCGAAGAGTCGGACTCGACTGTGCGACTGAACAACAACAACAAATCAGATGTGGGGACAGTTATAGATGATGCAGTCTTTAAGTCCCATAGAAACCATGTAAGCCAACACATGGTAACTATTTCTTTCTTGAGTGCTGCCCAGAATATAATAAGTAGGAGTTACAGATATTTTAATGTCAGTTACAAGACTCAAGATGAAAGCCACCTCACAATCCGTCAATTAGGTAGGTAATTTCAGATAACTTTGGGTTAAGGCACTTACCTTCTATCTATAGCTCATGCCTCAACTAATTCTGCTTGCTGCACTGACTAGCCACTATGGCTACCAAAATGTTATATAGGGAGGGATGCAATGTTTGCACACATGCAGATATCAGGACTGTAGCCGTGGGGGGCCCTGGGGGCAAGTCCCCTCCCAAATGTGCCCTGCCCCTCTCGACTCCTCTACCAGACCCCCTTCCCTAGAGGAGGGAGCTGCTGATCAGAGGCCGGAGGAGGACTACGCAGAGGTGGTGGGCCAAGGACTCCAGCCTGGCCATCAGCTCATGAGCACTGGCTCCTGGCCCGTCATGCAGTGGGCTCTCCCCAATTACTCTTGAGCCAAGAGAGGGCAGGGAAGGGCACCTGCATGTTGATGGACAGGAAGAAGGGAGTGAGCAAAGTAATGTGAGGAGGGAAGGGCATGTGCATGGAGGCAGAATTGTGAGCCATTTAAAGACTGGTAAAGTAAAAAGACTGATAAATGTATATACCAGGAGAAATTGGCGTGGACCAGATCCCATTACTAGAGGTGCCCTGCTTACCTGCCTCCTCTGCACTGGGATGAAGAGAGCTTCAGTAATCAGATTAGCTCAACTAATTAAATCAGCACCAATAATTACATTAGCTCATGGAATTGAATTAGCTTTGTTAATTAAATTGGCCACTGTGCTAAACTGCCCACTATTTGACACACACACACCCACACACCGAAAAATATCTGTTAAGACATGTTTACTAATATCTAATCTGGTAGACTCCCTTGTTCCTGGAATCTGTGCTAAAGTCAGTCAGAAAGAAAAAGGGCCCCCAGAGCCTCACTGATAAAAGGCCAGCCAGACCCCGTTTCATCTCCAGGCAAGTAACTAGGAAAAACATTTCTATTATTCCACATGTTGTCTGAAGGACCTTGGTCAACAGCTCCATCACTCTAGGAACTTTAATCAAGACCCTGACTTGTGAGGTCATCCCTGCACAGACTTTGGGGATTCAAACATAATACTCTGAAATCAGGGAACATCTGGTCCTGCTCATGTTCTATTTTGTGGGGAGGGTTTTTTTTTTTTAAAGTTAAGTATATTTGCTTTTTTGTTTCAAGCAAGGGATAATTATATCATCTTTAATAATTTTAAACTTGAACCCAGCCCTCAATTTGAACACAAGGATTTGAATATATATTTTGCTTAAGTTTCCCCAGCCCCCACTAAATGGCCGGGCAGTCCAGAATGGGAACAGAAATTGTAAACTGCCATCTGGGATATTTTATTCTGGTTTTATCTTTTACTAACTGTATATGGATATTTTTAAAATTTGTATTTTGTTTTATGGCATTTTGCCTTTTATACATTGCATAATACTACTACTACTACTACTACTAATAATAATAATAATGCTGAGGTGGCAGTGGGTGGGGAAGAGGAGCAGACCCAGCACCCAGCCAATGGCACGTGGTTACTCTTGAGTGGCAGTTGATGGGCCAATGGCTGATGGAGTGCACTGCACAGCCAATGGGAGAGCTAGAAATGGCCAATACGTAAGGGAATAATAATGATAATAATGATAATAATTATACTAAAGATAATAGTTTTTATTCCCTTACGTATTGGCCATTTCCAGCTCTCCCATTGGCTGTGCAGTGCACTCCATCAGTCATTGGCCCATCAACTGCCACTCAAGAGTAATCACGTGCCATTGGTTGGGTGCTGGGTCTACTCCTC
>NW_015162528.1:280023-290682 GCF_001447785.1 Gekko japonicus | reverse complement strand
GATGTATTTATTTCCACAATGGGCCTTCTTCTTCTTCTTCTTCTTCTTCTTCTTCTTCTTCTTCTTCTTCTTCTTCTTCTTCTTCTTCTTCTTCATCATCATCTTCATCATCTTCATCATCATCTTCAATGAGTCATATATATATCCACATAGAAACCCCTCACTGTATTGATGCAGGGTTTATGTAGCTATGGAAAGAATGTCTGTGTATTTTCTATGCACATGCTTTGTTCAGACTTGGCACTTCGGATCTTCTCTTCTGCTCTGCTTCAAGCTGACAAAAAAACCCTTAAAGAAACAGGAACACTTGCTCATCTTTTCCTCTTCATACCCTTCTCCCATCACCATGGCTGATCTCTGAATTCCTGTGCAGTGGTAGCAAAACTGTGATTGCTCAATTAGCACTTTTCAGTCTTTGTTTGTACCAACATAGGCTGTTAAGAATCAGGCTGTCTAGGAGAAACGGTGATGAGGAATACTAAAGTATGATTACCAACCAGATTTTGTTATATTTACTTTATAATTCAAAAGATACTTTTGCTGTATTAAGCCCTTTAGCAGATATCCCTAACCAATAATTGTTATGCTGGGTTTCAGCCTGCTTTCTGATACATACGGGATGGTTCTTAATTAACATAACCATAATTTTTGTTTCTTTTGATTGATTTTTTTAGAACAGGTAAATGAGCAATGATTACTTGGATTCATCCCTTGAATTGCAGCATAGGGATGGGCACAAACCACAAACATGTGGTTGGGTTTGTGGTTCATGGGTGAACCACAAACCCCATAAACCCAGTTGGTACAGATACAAATCAAACTGGGTTTGTGAGGGCTGTGCCTGAAACAGCTGGGCCAGGGGTGCAGCCTACTCCCATGGCTCAGGTGTTATTGGGCTCTAAGTAGCTGAACTGTGGGAGCAGGCTGTCCCAGCATCTCAGCTGTTTCTGATCTAAACAATTGAGCTGTGGGAGCAGGCTGCCCTCATGGCTAAGCTGTTTAGACCAGAAACCGCTGAACTGCAGGGACAGCCTGCTCTGTGTGGTTTAAAGGGGCTTTCTTGGGCAGCCTGCCTTATTACAGCATTCTGCTACTTTGGTCACATTGTGAGAAGACAAGAGTCACTGGAAATGACAATAACACTATGAAAAGATGAAGGCAGCATAAAATGAGGAAGACCTGGCATGGATTGACTCAATCAAGGAAGATCTGAGCAAGGCTGTTAACAATAGGAGACTTTGGAAGTCATTAATTCATAGGGTTGCCATAAGTCAAAAGTGACTTTACAGCACTTAACCCACACACACCCTTCCTACAATGAACTCTGTCTGGCTTATGATGTGAATTTTTGTCATATGAAAAATAATAAGACACAACCTATTGTGTAAAAAAGGACAACCCAGGAGTGGAGTTGGAAGTTAAAATAGCCCTGGAGCAGCCAAGCTGAGTGGTCCCTGCAGCACCACAAGCGGGCTGGACTTGCTGTGCTTGACTGTGAGTAGTTATTTCTGTAGCTAGGTGCCTGTTGTTCTCTGATTAACAGTTCTGATCCCCCCCTCTTTTCTCCTTCCCCCTCCTTTGTGAGCAGAATTACATATCACATGAGAGGTATTGCATCATCATTTCCTTCCATCATATAGATCAGTGGTGGCGAACCTATGGCATGGGTGCCAGAGGTGGCACTCAGAGCCCTCTCTGTGGGCATGCGTGCCATTGCCCCAGCCAGGCCCAGACTATCATTAAAGTGTCGAATTCTCTGCCAAATAATTTTAAGAAAATGAAAGCATTTGAGATTGCTTTCCTTACTTTGTTTGGATCATCTTAAGTTAATATATTAGTTGTTTTTTCTAAAATAAAACCTCAGTATTCAGGTTAAATTGCCATGTTGGCACTTTGCGATAAATAAGTGGGTTTTGTGTCGCAGTTTGGACACTCTGTCTCTAAAAGGTTTGCCATCACTGATATAGATGATCCAATTATGACAAATGTGCCATTGGATTTTATTTGCTGATTGATGACACTTGTTGTTTAGTCACACATTCAAGTCCGACTCTTCATGACCCCATGGACCACATCACACAGGGCCCTCCTGTCTTCTGTCATGCTCCAGAGTTTGCTTAATTTCATGTTCGTTGCATCGATAACACTGTCTAACCATCTCAACCTTTGCTGTCCCTTTCTTCTTTTACCTTCAATCTTTCCCAGCATCAGGGTCTTCTCCAGTGAGCGCTCCCTTCTCCCTAGACCTACTATTTGCAGAAGCCAGCTGCCCGATAAGAAAGCTCTGCAAAATGGCCACCGCTAGCCCCTTACAAAATGGCCACCAGTGAACTGAGAAATGGCTGCCTGGACCCACAAAATGGCTGCCACTGGGTGCCCAAAATGGCCAATGCCCCCAGCAAGAAAGATGCCCAGTCACCCACAGAAACCCAGGTGGCAGTGCAGGTGGGCCCCTTACAGCCAAAACCTAGCCAGGGAAGAGAAAGGGCAAGCTCAGCTACCATAACTGCCACTCCCACAAAACCCCTGCCCTCTGGGCACAGCTGTACCACAGCAAGGGATGGAGCTAGCGTTGAAAGAAAACCTTCACCGGGGGGGGGGGCAACCTCATGCTGAGCTCCAACACAGGGTTATGCCAAGTACGGAGCCAGCATGCAAAACCTTCCATGAGCCACACACCAGGCAGCAGGGCACCAGGGACCCTTAGGACTTAAGCCCGCTCCGAGGGAGACCTCCAAGTTGAGGCAAAACAGTGACCCTACTATGCGGTCATGCCCAACATGCCCAGCCCCAGCACCACTACCACTGCAGGGAACAAGTCCCACAGTCATCACCATCTAGCCTCCAGCTACGGCCCTCCACGATGTGTTGCATCCTCCGAGCCGCGAGGACAGAAGCCGCCATGGTGCCGCACGTTAGCTGCCGCTGGGCCAATCGTCCGCTGCCCCTGCACTAGCCATTGCTTCCCGCTCGAGCCAACACCCGGAGCTTGAAGGATTTCCTATCGGGCCGAGCATGAGGGGCAGAATGAAGGAGAGAAGCGAGGGCCGGCTCAATAAACCTCTGGCTCCAGCCTCCTATCAGTACCCGTATGTGGCAAATGCCGTGTCATGCTGCCTCTGCTCCTTACAGGGTGGCAAAGGCGGCCCACAGGCAGCACGGCCAGAGAGCCGGCAGCCCGTGAGCTGAATTTCACCTCTGCCTTATCAGGCAGCCACTTTGCTTTCTTGCATTTCTTTTTCTTTGGGATGGTGCTGATTGCTGCCTCCTGTACAATGTCATGAACCTCCGTCCATAGTTCTTCAGGTGCTCTATCAAATCTAGTCCCTTAAACTTATTCTTCACCTCCACTGTATGTTCATAAGGGATGTGATCTAAGTCAAACCTCAGTGGCCTACTGCTTTTCCCAACTTTCTTCAGTATAAGTCTGAATTTTGCAGTGAGTAGCTCATGATCTGACCAGTCAGCTCCAGGTCTTGTTTTTACTGACTGGATAGAGCTTCTCCATCTTTGACTGCAAATGATAGAATCAATCTGATTTCAGAGTTGCCCATCTGGTGATGTCCATGTGTAAAGTTGCCTCTTAGGCTTTTGGAAGAGGGTGTTCCCTATGACCAGTGTGTTCTCTTGGCAAAACCCTGCTAGCCTTTGCCTGGCTTCATTTTGTTTTCAAAGGCCAAATTTGTCTGTTATTCTGGTTACCTTTTGACTTCCTACCTTAGCATTCCAGTCCCCTATGTTGAAGAGGACATCTTTTTTGGTGTTAGTTCTAGGAGGTGTTGTAGGTCTTCATAGAACTGGTCCACTTCAGCCTCTTCTGCATCAGTGGTTGTGGCATAGACTTGAATTGCTGTGATGTTGAATGGTTTGCCTTGGATTTGGACTGAGATCATCCCCTCTGCTTTTCACACTCTCTTGTTGGCTATAAAGGCCACACCATTTTTTCTATGGGATTCTTGGCCACAGTAGTAGATATAATGGTCTTCTGAGTTAAATTCACCAATTCCTGTTCATTTTAGTTCACTAATTCCCAAGATGTCGATGTTCAGTCTTGCCATCTCATTTTTTACCATGTCAAGTTTAACTTGATTCATAGATCTTACATTCCAGGTTCCTATGCAGTATTGTTCTTTGCAGCATTTGACTTTCCTTTCACCATCAGACACATCCACAACTGAGCATCCTTTCAGCTTTGGCCCAGCTGCTTCACTCTTACTGGGGTTACTTGTACTTGCCCTCTGCTCTTCCCCAATAGCATATTGGACACCTTCTGACCTGAGGAGCTCATCTTCCAGCGTCATATCTTTTAGTCTTTTGTTACTGTCCTTGGGGTTTTCTTGGCAAAGATACAGGAGTGGATTGCCATTTCCTTCTCCAGTGGATCACATTTTGTCTGAGTTCTCTGCTGTTGCCTGTCCATTCTGGGTAGCCCTCCTTGGTATAGTCCAAAGCCTCATTGAACCATGCAAGTCCCCTCGGCATGTCAAGGCAATGATCCATGAGAGAGATTGAGGACACACACCTCTGGAAATACCAGGTTAGTCTGCATTTGCTCTTCTGGGGGTTAAATGTTCATTTGTATATTTATAATAAAACTTATCTCATATATAATTTTTGTTTGGTTTAGTGGTTAAATGTACAGACTCCAATCTGGGAGAACCGGGTTTGATTCCCCACTCCTCCACTTGCACCTGCTGGATTACCTTGGGCAAGCCATAGTTCTGGCACAGCTGTTCTCGAAAAAGAACAGTTTCTGTCAGAGCTCTCTCAGCCCCACCTACCTCACAGGGTGTCTGTTGTGGGGAGGGGAAGAGAAAGGAGTTTGTAAGCTGCTCTGAGACTCCTTTGGGTAGTGAAGGGTGGGGTATAAATCCAATCTCTTCTTCTCTTCTTCTTCTTGTTTTATAGATTACTAAGAGTAAGGCCCATTATGGGAAGAAATACAATGAGCTCTAGAAAGAGGATCCAAGTGTGTGTCCTGGATGTGGCTGGTGGGGTGGGGAAGGGAAGTGTAAAATACAGGGAGGCAAGGCCCCAAGTGTGTATTGTGGTAACAGATATGTTTCCTTCCACCTCTGACTTATGCTGATTTGGGGCTATGCAGTGGCAGCTAAGGTAGAAAAGCACCTCTTCCTATGCCATGTTTTCTGGGTTCCAAGGGTCTGGAAAGCAGTTCTGTAGTCAGTTACAGGGTTGCCAACTCTGGGTTGGGAAATACCTGTATATTTCAGGGGTAGAGCCTGGGGAGGGCAGGGTTTGGCATGGGGAGGGACCTCAGCAGGGTATAATAAATGTAATAAATGAAAATAAAATAAATAATGCCATAGAGTCCTCTGCCCAAAGCAGTCGTTTTCTCCAGGAGAACTAATCTCTGGAGGTTGGCAATATTAAGGGGAGGGCCAGGATTGTTGAAGGACTTCAGTGAGGTATAATGCCAAAGAGCTCACCCTCCAAAACAACCATTTTCTCCATGGGGACTGATCTCTGTAGTCTGGAGATCAATTGTAATTCAGAGAGATGTCCAGGCCTTCACTTTCCTCTGAATTCCTTTCAATTCCAAAGCTGCTTCCCATTTAACACTTTAACTGATTAACAGTTTAATTGACTCCCTGCTAATGCCCCATGGCCTCAGAGAGATGTCCAGGCCTTCCCTTTCCCCCTCACCCTTTTCTGTTCCAAAGCTGCTTCTCATTTAACACTTTAACTGACTCCCTGTTAATGCCCCATGGCCTCAGGACTCCTAACTTGGGAGTTGTAGTTCTAATTCCCTTTGCTATGGTTAGAGTAAGGCCAGCTGAGAACTACAACTCCAAGATGTAATGTGTCAAAAGTGGGGGTGTAAGAATGGAGGAGCCAGTGGGACGGGCCAATGGGATGCCAAGGCAGCTTCCCAAGTGGCCAATGGGAGAGTAGGTGAGTTGTTGCTGGCACTGCTTGCCTTTTATATATGCCAGATAATATCAGTGGATGATTTATGTGTGAGTACAGTAACCATGTGAAAGGACTCACGGTTTGCTTTATAAGCTAACATAAAACCACACAATGTATGAAGTAGAATATATTTTTTAATTCCCCACAATTAAAAAAAATCAATACAGCATTAATGATGCTTATTTTTATTATAACAATTTGGTTTCTCTCTCTCTCCCTTTTATATTTTCAGTTAACATCTACTGGTCAGGATAGATTTATATTGTTTATTTTCTGGATGTGTTTCTGAGAAATATGATGTATACTATTGACCACTTAGGAAGGCCTTTGAGACTGAAACACTTATGGTCTTGCATTGGTCATTTTATATTCATCATTCTGTTTGTATAGGAAATAATAGCAGCTTATGTAAGCTTATTCTTGATTACTTTTTTTTTTTTTTAATTATTTTTATTAGGTTTTTATACATTAACTTATTATATGTTTTACTTATGTTATTATATATATAGAATATATTTCTTTTGATACAAATTTTATTTGCTGTAGCTCAACTCTTGAAGCATTCTCAGGGAAATAATATGTTACTTCTTCAACCAAAGAGTAATTAACACATGGAATTCACTGCCACAGGAAGTAGTGGCAGCTACAAGCATGGACAACTTCAAGTGGGGATTAGATAAACATATGGAGTAGAGGTCCATCCATGGCTATTAGCCACAAGGTATAGATGGAACACTATGTCTGGGGCAGTGATACTCTGCATTCTTAGTGCTTGGGGAGCAACAGTGGAAGGGCTTCTGGAGTTCTGGCCCCACTGGTGGACCTCCTGATGGCACCTGGTTTTTGGCCACTATGTCACACAGAGTGTTGGACTGGATGGCCATGACTTCTCTTCTGTTCTTATGTTATGTTCCAGGTTTCCTGGAAATGTAAAAAAAAGAGCTTCTAGGCCTTTAAAATAATACAACAATTCATTGAAACAAAATATACATGTAGAACTACTAACTCAAACCTGAGAGCTTTTTTTAAAGTCCCTGAGGTACATCCAGTGCTAAGATAAATTCACAGTAATGTTTCTTCTGCCTTTAAAAGTGCTTACATGTTGGAACTTGAATATTTTCCAGTAAAGAAATAAGAGAGAACTTCCCAGCTCATTTCCTCCTCATCCTTTAATCATGCTGTGCAAGATAACAATTCCTTTAAAAAAAAAAAGCTTAAGCATAGTTTTCTAGAGTTATAGGGCCTTATGCAGCACTGGTGCTAGCCTAACAAAATACAAACACCGTAAAAATGAAAAAGTAGTCCTACACTCCAGTCCAGCCCTGTTATGCTAAGGCAGCAATTGAAATTGGTTCACAGTCATTGGTTATATCACAGTGTTTGAAATGGTTTCTTTTGTATTGTGGTACAGAGAAAACGGAGCTGCGGTGGCTCAAGTGGTTAAGACGCTGAACTGCAGGCTGTGGAAGGTCAGTAGTTCAGCAGTTCAAGACCCAGGTGCCGCAAGACGGGGTGAGCTCCTGTCTCTAGTTCCAGCTCCTGCCAACCTAGCAGTTCGAAAGCAAGAAATTGCAAGTAGATAAATAGGTACCGCTTCGGTGGGAAGGGGACAGCGTTCCGTGCGCCTTGATGTTTAGTCATGCCGGCCACATGACCACGGAAACGTCTTCGGACAGCGCTGGCTCTTCGGCTTTGAAACGGAGATGAGCACCGCAAACCTAGAGTCAGATTCGACTGACTTTCGATCAAGGGAACCATTACCTTTACTTTACAGAGAGAACACAAAATGTACTGGTTTGCCAGAGTTCAAGAGCAAGCATATGTATATCAACTGTTTTCTGCTTATGTTTTTAAAATATTCCTTCATTATTTTTGTATGTTTCTTTTGTCATGTGGGATGTCACTATAGTTCCCTGCTGGATGTGTTCCCTCAAAGTTGATGCCAATTGTCCCCTTTGTAATCTGCAATAGTATTACTCTGAATTGGCTGTCCAGGTATCTGTTAGAACAATGGCTCAGAATGGTTAGCTGATGCTTTCTCAAAGAGCACTAATAGTTCAGAAGTAGCCATGGAAATCTCAGTGAAACTTTTAGGAGGTGGCATCTTTCAGGTGAAAGGAGGAAAAAGGTGAGAATATCAACCAGTATGTGAGGAAAGAGCAGCAGCTGTAACATCTCATTAAGACAATCAATTACAATTAAATCAATCAACTAAAACCCTTTGGTGTCTGCAAAGAACTTGATTGATTTTTTAAAAAGAAGAGAATATGCAATTTCAATGCCTAGCTAATTATTTTGAAAACAGAAAGTGCTTTTCATTCATAAATCTGGAATAAATAAATCCTGAGAAAATACCTCAACAAAGGTAAGAACATAATTAAAAAACAAACTCTAGAGGTATTAACAGTTGTTAACTTTTCTACACAATTGCAATATTGAAAGAGATACAAAACTCATATGTCAGATGTCTTCAGCTTTGTTTTTATTTTTTGATGAGGTTCAACTGCCAGCATGTCTATTAGATCTACAGGGTAAGAGTCCCAGGCCTATCCCTGGGTATGATCACTGAACTGGTACCTGGTTGGGGCCAGGTACTAGGATCATGTGATCCCAATCTTACAGCAATTACATTGACTTCCAGTCTGTTCCTAAGTACAATTCAGGATGCTGTTTTGGGACTTTGAAAGCCCTGCATGGTTTGGAAGTGGGGTATCTGATGGACTGTCTTCTCCCATATCTTCCTGCTGGGGAACTAAGATCACAGAGCGAGAGAGGCTGTCTTGACTGTCCCACTCACTGAAGAAGCACATCTAGTGGGTAAGTGACTGATGGCCTTTTCAGTTTCAGCCTCAAGACTGTGGAACATACGTTCCGTAAGATTTCTTTGTATTTAGAAAAAACTATGCCACCTCTCCAGTGACCTGCATAAGAGAACTTACAAAGGGAAGGGGGGAGATTAATAGTGGGCATCTAATGTTTGCAAGAGGTTTACCAAATCCAGCCATTTTCCTTCTAGAACCTGCACTGTTCCCACTGATGTTCTAGTTAGGTCGTCACCATTCCTTTGCTAATTAGTCCTGAGTAGATGCCCACTCTCATAGATGATAGACAGCAAGGAAGAGAGAGAGAAACTTCTTTAAACATGTTGAGAACCCCCCCCCCCATTCTTCTTGGCACCAAAATGAACAGGTAGTGCTGCCTCGCTGTGACAGAAGCTGGGAGGGTGGGAAGCTGCAGTTGCAATTGCTTGCTGTGAGAGAGACAGGGGGTTTAAACTCTCAATATTGCCCTCCTCAACAATTGGCTGGGGTACATTTCCTGCATACCAAGACCTGCTCCCTGTTTGAAAGGGGGCAGAGAGAAAAATGTCTCCCTTGCCATTTCAAGGTGGGAACTGGGCTTCCCAGGGAGATGGCAGAGGCACGGTTAACAATGAGCCCACCCAAAGTGTGGGATGCGTCATTCAAACAATCAATTATGCTGCTTGTATAATACTTCTTGATGGCATGAGGAAAGGAAAAGGGCAGGTGCTGAGCTATGGTGAGGGACACAAAGTATCTATATTTGTGCAAGATACCCAATTATCTTGGGCCAGCCATATATCCATTTCACAGGCAGTTACAAATAATGCTTGGTGTAACATTCACTAAACAGTGCACATCTCTCTCTTTAAAGTTGTTAACAGCTTTTGAAGGGTAGTTAAGCAAGGCACTAAAAGAGTCCTGAGCAGCGAGTCTTCTGAAGAGGCTATTTTCAGTTTTAGTCATTATGCTATTATCCCACCTCCATTGTCATTTGGCAATAGAGCCATAGTGGTAAATTTTACTGTATTTTTTAAAAATGCTCAGTGTGGCCTCAGCTGAGTAACTTGTGCAGCTAATGAAGTCCCCCAAGTGCAGGAACTTTAAATTACAATTGGCACCAGCCTACTCTAAAAACTGCTCTCTTCTGCCATGCAAATTAAAAATACAAAAGCACAGATGAATCCGATGAATTAACAATAAGTTGCTCATTTGGAAGCAGGATACGGCTCTGCCCCTAATAATGTTCAGGAGTAATTACAGGCAAGCATTAGTCCTGCTACGATGGTAATATGTTATTTTGGTTTATTATGTCAGGGTCTCATTTTATGATGACTACTGTTGTGTCCCAACGGTTACACAGAGCACGCAGTCTCCCGAACAGCCAGAGCTTCACTCCCAGAAACCATAGGCACAGAGGATCCTAGGAGCCACCTATTGGCTAATCATGATCCTCAAGGTAACCTATCAAATGGAGGTTAATGTAAATATGCCAATCACGGGTGTATGGGTTTGTGGGGGTGTGTTTGTGTGGGTGCATTTAAGCAGCCCTCAGGTTTGCCCTTTTATCTCAAGTTCTTGAAATCACGAAGTAAAGTATGAGCTGAAATCACTCAACGATGTGTCAGTCTCAGTACTTTATAACTACATTTTACTGAGATTGGCTTTATACCCCGCCCTTCACTACCCAAAGGTGTCTCAGAGCGGCTTACAAACTCCTTTCCCTTCCCCTCCCCACAACAAATACCCTGTGAGGTAGGTGAGGCTGAGAGAGCTCTGACAGAAACTGCTCTTTTTCAAGAACAGCTCTTATCAGAACTATGGCTTGCCCAAGGTCATCTAGCCAGGTGCAAGTGGAGGAGTGGGGAATCAAACCTGGTTCTCCCAGATTAGAGTCCACACACTTAACCACTACCCTAGAAAGATG
>NW_015162528.1:268739-280008 GCF_001447785.1 Gekko japonicus | reverse complement strand
TACCCCTCCACTGAGTTTATAAACCCAATAATTCTGACAATAATTACATAGCCATGTGAGTATGCAGGGATATAGTTCAAGTAGACGTCTTGAAAATACACATGGATTGCAGAATCAGTTCTATACTGGGTTTACACCAACCTGCTATAAATCACACATACAGATATGACAATTACATAACCAGAGCTGTCTCCACACAGATATTTTGCTTTCCATTGGCTTACATAGCCATGTGAGTGTGCAGGGATGTAGTTCAAGTAGACGTCTTGAAAACTCCTCTTAAGTCCAACCTGCTATAAGTCACACATACAGATATGACAATTGCATAACCAGAGCTGTGTCCACACAGATATTTTGCTTTCCATTGGCTAAAGCTTCCTTACAGTAGCCCTGTTTTGAGGAGCATTTACATGATACAAAAATGCATGAAGCTGTCTTACGATGAATCAGACTGTTAGAGAATGAGACTGATATCTTGCTTTATGGACTATATTGCTACACACACAATGGACTGTGCACACACACACATAGGCTTAAAGAACTGTACACTATAAGTCACCTGTTATGATGTAACACATAGAAGGTGCCTGCACAAGCCTTACATGTGTAAATAAGGTTTCAGCTACACAGTTACCATCCTGGTGAAGAAGCACACACCTCCATTATTGTGAGCAATGAGAAACAACACCTTTGAGAAGAGACAGTCTCCATTGCAGAAATAGTTGTAGTCACGTACTACCCATCACTTCTTTGTTCCTGCATTGGTATTTCTTGCCAAATGGACATTTGGTTCACAATGAGAATGGCCAGCTTCATCAACACTACAATGGAGCATTCTGACGCCAAGGTTTTCACACCTGCCCAGATGCCATTCTTTGAGTAAGGTATTAGATTTCAATATTGGCCACTCCTTATAGGTAACCTCCCACTCCTATAGGCAACCAATAGGATTGTTTTTGGGACGGACTAACAGGTAGGTGGGCCAAGAGGATGGCATACCACCCATCTCTCAAACCCACTAGAAAAGGAGATAACCAGTCACGTGGCTCTCTCTCTCATACTTGATCAACTAGCTAGCATCCCCCGCAACAACCCCTGTCTGCTTTTTACTCCTCTTAAGTCCCACTTGCTATCCCGAAACCCTTCCCTCTACTTTGATCTCGATCTGCAGTCAAGAGACCCACACATTCTGGCTGGTTCTGGTCGTGTGTGAACTCCCTTTAGTTTCCATCTCCTCCTATCCATTCTTCATTGGAACAACTGCACTGCAAGACAGATAAGTATTGCCCATCATCCCCCCCACCTGCTAATGCAACTGTGCTTATTTTAATACTGTAATTCTAAGGAACTTGATTGAATGTGTGAGTGCATCAGTATTGTTTGTATGAGATTTATTCTTTAAGTAAAAGACATTTATTTTAACAACAACAGCCTCGTTATCCTTCTCTGGTAACCCTTGGTGGGAACAGGACCTTGGTATAAACTGGCAGGAACCCATCTAAATTGCCAATTGCTGTAAATAAAGCAATTCGGCCAACATGTTAGTTGGGGTTGGGGGGGGATGGGGGTGACTTACCAGGAGCAGGAGGGAGGCCTATCTGACATTGCATTGATGTGTCTTCATCACGTCTGATGTGACCCAGAAGTGATGACATCATGCAGCAACATCAGGGCGAAACAACTCTATGGTAAATTTGGCTTCTCCCATAGAGTTTTTGCCCAAATACCAGATCATTGCCCCAACTTTGTCAACATGATGATATCACTTCTGGGTCATGTTGGATGTGACATAGACATGTCACTGCAACATCAGCTGGGCTTCCTCTTTTTCCAGGTAAGTCCCTCCACTGGCCAACTGATTGACAGTGGGTTAGTGAGACCTGGCAGCAAGCACCCGTGTCTCCACCAGGGGGTCTGACAACCCTACTGTTGGTCCATCAAGGTCAGTAGCATCTACTCAGACATGCAATGCCTCTCCAGGGTCATGGTTCAGCACTGACATCTTCTATTCTATGGCTTCATCATGCAAAGTATGAAATAACACTGTCTTGAGCTGCAGTCTCTTTTTCTAGAAATTATACACTACATTCAGCCCATGAAGAAAACATGTATATAAAATTTCCTTGGCTAAGTATTTCTGTGTCACATTCTGGGCTCATTACAACACTAAGAATAGCAGCATCCTCCACCCACCCACCCCCTTTAAAGCATGGATATAATCCGGGGGGGGGGGAGTACTTGAAAGCTCTCTGAAGTGTACATGAAAATGAAAGAAGTAGAGGTGCTACAGGAAGCAGAAGGATGCAGAAGAGGGACAGATGCAATTTGTGAACTTCTCACACATGATTTTCCCCCCATTACTCTAGGATACAAACTTGCAGAAATGTACTGTGATTGCAGGGTTCAAAGAGGGATAAAGGGTGAGGCGATGGAAGGAATATCACACAGAACACCAGTCCTTTGGTGAAACAAGGTCACAACTTATTTTATTGAATACAGTCAAAGAAAAATTGGCACAGCATGGGGATGGATCCAAAATATTGGGCAACCTGCCTGCCACCTGATGAATGCATCCCCTGCCCACCACTGGGCTATAAAACTATGGAGTAGTGAGAACTGGGATTCACGTGGGCGCCAGCTGCTGCATGATCCTCTTGCCACCTGGTGGTAGAAGCCAGCAGGCAGCCCCTGCCTGGGCATGTAACTGAATGGCTCCACCTTCACGACCTCTTAAGGGAGTCCCCAGAAAAAGAGCGAGGTAGGCATGCAGGCATGACCTCCCCCAACAAGGGTCCATCCGAATGCCCAAACTGCCTAAGGGTGCGTTCAGACAGGCAGCTAATCCTGTCATTATGCCATCTTGAATTTTATCCCAATCTTTTTAATCCATTGTAGCACGACCAGACATCCCGCTGGTGAATCGCTTTACTGCATGCTGCCTCCGTTGTGGATTGTCTAGATGGCATCCACTGAAGAAGACATGTGTGGTGGTGTTTTTTTTAAAAAAAAACTTTTTGAGCATAGGCGTCACAGCACGTCCTTGTTGAAGGAGGCATGTGGTGGGGTTTTTTTTGCATAGATGTGACAGCACATCCCTGTTGATCCGCGCATGTGTAGAGATTTTTTACAATGGTGCCCGCTCGGGATGGTCTGATGTTGGACCACCCCAACAGGAGGATTGCACGCTGGTGGAATGATCAGACGAGTGAAAGTCTGCAGTTGTCCCGCAGGTAACCGAAAACCCCAGATTTAAAGTATTATCTTTTAAGTACAGCTCTGAAGCGCAGCAAAACGGGATGTCCACAGAAGAGGGACATTTCCCAGATGTTTGTGTCTGGACATTACCTTTAGATCCATGAGGCAATCGTGCCTCGCGCGGATCTAAAGAGCCATCTGATCAGACTCTAAATTGTGATGAAAGAGAGAGCAAAATTAAAACATGCAATTATAAACCCGTGACAATACTAAACCCAAAATAAAAGGGAGGGTGGGTGGTAAGCCAGCAAACAAAGAAACAGAGACTGAACTGGCCTGCTTAAATAGCTGCTAGGTCAACCCAGCTTTTGCCCCCAAGAGGCTGACAGAGCTGACATGGCTGGCTAATGAGGCAGCAACAGGTCCTATGCTGACCTAGCCTGAAGGCACCACAAGGCAGGCAGACTGCCCTCCTTCCGGTCTCTCCCCCTTCTGACCTGCAAACAATGGCACAGGTAAGTCTTGGTTGAGCTTTTAGGTTCAAAGAGAACAACAATCATTTAGTAAAACAAGTGAGGTTCAAAGAGAGATGATGGAAAGACTAACACAGAGAACAACAATCATTTAGTAAAACAAGGCCATAGTTTATTTTATTGAATATAGTCGAAAGAGCATCAGCGCAGTATGGGGATGGATCCAAAACATTGGGTGACCTGACTGCCACCTGATGAATGCATTCCCAGCCCACCTTCTGGGGGATAAAACTGTGGAGTGTCAAGAAGCGGGATCCATTTGTGCTCCGGCTGCTGCATGGTCCCCTTGCCACCTGGTGGCGGAAGTCAGCTGGCAGCCCCCACCTGGCTAAATGGCTCCACCCCAAGACCCCTTAAGGGAGTCCCCAAAACAGGGGAGGCAGGCACTTAGGTATAGCCTCCCCCAAGAAGGATCCAGCCCAATGCCCAAATCACCACAGAGTGGGGGACCCCAGGTGCCTCTCTCCCGCCAATACTCTACATCTGCAGCCAACCCCACAAATTCCATGCAGCCAGATATCCATGCCCCACTCAGAGAGGTGCATGCCATCAGACTAAAGAGAGTGAATTGCCTAAAAGAAATGTCTGGGTACCCTATCACCAACCCCCCAAGAGTCTTAACAGCATGCAGTACAGCACTGCAAACTTTCCTTCTGGCTAAGTTCACATTTTCCAATGAAAGCCCCCTGTGCCACCCCCAGCACTCCTAAAAGTATGTCAAAGAGATCACGGGAGGAGATAGAAGTCCAAACAAAACATCTGTGACAAAAATAATGAAGAGTCAATAAATATATATGCAAAATAATTTACTATAATAATTATAATACTGTGGGAAACTCTCTTCTGTTATCACTCACACTCAACGGATTTTGCACAATAGAAATATCAATTTCACAAGGATTGCTTTGTCTGAGCATGTAGTAATTACAATACTTATCAATTTCCACTTATCAACTCTTGAAATAAACATCCCATGTTGACTCTCTGATATCTGGCACCCAGTATATTAATTGCTGCTGTTGGTACAGAGAACAGTGTGTTTCAGTTAAGCCAGGGAGCTATTTCCATGGACAAGAAGATAGGTCTGTCCAGCAAACCTCCTTCTCCTGAAGTATATTATGTTTAATTGGCCTCCATAATAATTGCTCTTTGGACCTCATCTTGCACTCTGTCCATTCCTTTGCATCATTCCAAACAGCTAAAGCTGTTTATTCTGTCAAATTCTTCAGTGACTTTAAATAATACCTGCCAGCTTTGTTATACTCTGTATGTTGAAAGGTACTCTTCTTATACTGAATTGTAGCAGTGCATAAAATGATGTGATATAAGCTGAGCTATTTCATTAAGATAATTTAACAGTGCAGTCCTACAGAGACTTATACCATTCGAAATCTATTGAAATCAATGGGCCGAGAAAGGTGTCACTCTGCTTAAGATGGCCCTGTCAATTTCCTACCCTGTTCCCTGTAAATGCTGTAATGTAATCAACATGAAGCAAGGCGTAGGGCGTAGTTTAAATTATCTTAATGAAGCAGTACTGTTTGTATCCAATCATTTTATGTATTGCTACCATTCAAGGCAAGAGGAGTATTTGTTTCTTTAATCCTCTATAAAGATAGAAAAGCCAAAGCATTTATTTAATAAAGCTCATATCAGTCTTTCACATACTCTTAATTTTCAAAGGTAGCTGAAATTCTGGTAGATTTTTAAAAAATCCAAGATAACATTTTCCTACTACACTTTATATAAACTACAGGGGTCATTTCCTGCAGGAGCGCACAGGAGCAGAGCTCCGGCAGTGAAGAGCCCAGGGGGCGGGCACATGCAACAAGCCCCACCCACTGCTCCCAGCAGCCCTCAGTCAGAGCAAGAAGCAGCCAGGTAAGTTGCAGAGCCCCCCCCCCGGCCCAAAACAGTCCAGTGGCCCTTTAAGACCAAGTTTTATTCAGGTACAACCTCTCCCTCCTCTGTGAGGACAGATCTGTGCATCCTCCCCCCCAATAGCTGGCAATCCAAAACAGTCTAGTGGAGCCTGAGCGGTGGGTGTTGCCTTCTGACACACTTCCGGTGATGTCAGGGGGCGTAGCATATGCAAATAAGTTATGCTAATAAGTTATGCTAATGAGCTCCTGTGCCTCTTTTTCTACTAAATGACCCCTGATAAACTATATACAAATGATTTCCCAATGCAATAAGTGCAGACAAGTAGACTTGTCAGTATTCCAGAGTGCACAAAAGAAGAAAGGGAAGTAACAGCTTTATCTCGCATCCAAATTTATTTGATTTCTTCTTTTCACTCAGTGACTATAGGATCACATTATAACTGCAAATGTTGGTAGTATTGACATTGACAGGGAAGGCTATGCATATATTATAGTTTTAGGGGAATCATAGAAGGAGCTTCAACAAGAGATGAAACTGATGGGTGTGTTGGTATATATGGTTTGCAGAGTGCTTTAGGCTTTAACACAGTGGGAGCTCATCTGGTCATGAGGTACATGTGTACAATCAAGAAACAAAAGTAACATGGAAGCACTTCATATTTACAAACTAATAATAAGAGCTTATTATATGAACCCCATTTCTTGGTAGGAAAGGAGAGAGATTCTCTAATCTAGCCTAACTAGCTAGATGGATTGAGAAACAGGAAAGCATCCTGCTCTCATGTTGCCAAGATAGATTCAGCCAATGTGTGCAGAAAGAGTGAGAGGGGAAGAAGCCAGAAGGAAGAAACATTTTCTCTCGAAAAGCAATCTACACATCAAAGGGGATAGTTTCAGAGAGAGAGGGAAAAGGTTTTTATTTTTCCTAGCCTGTCTATCCCTCTGACTCTGTTGCAGTCTTCCTATGTAGTCTGAGGCAGGAGATAGCATAAAAGTCCTCCACTCCCAATAGGGTGGACCCCCATGGAATGCTAAGGACTTGACTGAGAGGAAAACCCTTTTTTCCCCCTTTAAGTATGCCTGATGTGCATTCAAGCAACATCCTGCAGAGTGGAAGAGAAAGTTCTCTGCATGGTAGCCTTGCCTTTTCCTACTATAAAGGGTGACATGAATGCTAAAGCACTCCTGCAGGAACACTTTGTGGGGGTGGGGGGAATGGACAGATTAAAAGAAGAAGAAAAAATAAATTTGAGAAAGATGCTTGGGAAGAGTACGCCCTTTGTCATCATTGCCCTTGTCATTAATGATATCACAGGCGCAATCCAATAATGTATTTGATAATTACACAACCATCTCATGAACAACAATTGACAATAATGAAAGTAATAGCTGGAAGGGAATTTAACCAGCCACAATCTCCAACTGTAGTTTGAGTGCATTTGTGGTGCTATTGCTGCTTAAACAGATGTCTACGCACAGCTAAAGTTTAGTTATCCTGTTACAATTACAATAAGCAACATTATTTGCAGTATGAGCACAATCATTAGTAAATAGAACTCATTTCCCCATGCCGCACATTCATATATTTTCTATGCTTGTATTGAAGACAACAGAACACTGATATGCTACGAATGACCACACTGTGCATGTTTATACTTGATAAACACATACTAATGCTGTTATGTCCAAGAACTCTTTTCTGTTATGTATGCTAAAAATAGTCATAAAGAACATGCAGCTCAAGGAAGTGAGGGGGATGAAGTCTGTGTTAGAGAGAAAGAAAGGAACAAAGGATATGAGGTCACGGAAATTGCCACTATGGTAATTGGAAGATTACATTCTTGGGTGGCCTTTTAAGTACTGAATGTTTCAGCAAGTCTGACCAATGGGAGGAATACCTCCCACACAACAAAAGGTTCATAACATCTTATGAGATATTAACTGGTGGTATGAGGGTGTATTCAAACTATCTCTGTGAGAATGGTGGAGGGAAATTCACTGCTTTATAAACTAATGTGCTTTTTGTATTTTGAGGCAAGCTCTTTAAAATGGTTATTTGGATTTTTTATCATGGTGGAGGTTGTTTTGGCATTTTGGAGGGAGGTGGATATATTTGCTCATTTTGTAAGTCTTTTGCACTTTTTAAAAATGCACAGATTATCATATAGGGTTAGCTCCTCCCAGATTTTTCACTCAATCTCACCACACTGCAACCTCCTTCCTGCAAGATTTTTGTCCACATGGATCACACAGTCTTCGGCATAACATTTTAATGCTCCAAAGTGGCTCCTCTTCTGTCTTCTTCCTGTGGAAAATGTGGTTGCATCCAAACCATAATGAATAAATGGACATGTGATACTTTAAAAAGGATACCTTAAGTATAATAGAGGGGCAGAAACAGCATTTTATTCACTGGTATTAGCTCGCATGCAAATTCTGACGCTAGGAGGAAGTCAAATTCGCATTGTGAGCGAAGAACCTCATATGGCTTCTCTTTTACATCTTTTTTTATCCGGAATTAGCCATAAAAGTGGCAAGTCCTTTTCCTATTTCAGGTAAGAAAAACTAATGAAAGGTTTTCAGTTCATTAGCCCTAGCCTTTCCCCTGACTATTTGCAAAGGGAATTATGAACACTTTTGGTACAATATGGTAGAATCCATCTTGCATTTAAGGGCAAATTGTCATGCTGAGTCTCAGGCCATTTTCATCTGAAGGTCTTCCATTGGAGAAATATTAGTTTTGACAGGATTTTCCCCTTCTTTCTCATTATACTTAGAGGCAGCCTGCAGAGAAAGAGAGATTTTTTCCCCTCCCTCCTTCTCATTCTCTCCTACAGGGAAGGAAGAAAGAACATGATCAAAATGAAGAGCCTCCCCTAAAAATCAGTTCTGTGAAACTGGAATCCCTGCTGTTAACAGTCAGAGCTGGCAGCAAAAGCCATGTTACTATATTTCTTCCCTTTAACTGATAGACTTCTATCAGTGGAAAGGAAGAGAGCTGAATTGTGCCTCTTGCCCAGCTGTATCCAATTACCCCTTCCCAACATGCCAAGTTTTATACATCATTCCACTTGCCTGTTTTGAAGTTATGATGCACACTACTGGCATTATCCATTCTCCCCAATGTCGTTTCTAAAAGGCATTATAATGTGAGGTAATCTGCACCTGCTACACAGCACTGTGATTTGTAGCATTAAAAAATTTAACATGCCCATACCAGTTCAGCTCTTCCCCTATGAGAAAAGTAGGTCTGGATACTAAAACAGGTCAAGGAGAGAGCAAGAGTGAGGCCTTCTTGGTGGGAAACAACTTTCGTAGCACAAAAGAAAACTGGGCTGTGCACGGGTCTTTGCAGTATGTGGAGGGATGAGAAAAAACATTTCAGGGATCTGCACTACTCAAGGAAAAACAAAGCAAAACACTGCCAGTGGGGGGAAGGGAGAGGCCAAGTGCAATGTGAAGTCTCATTCTGTTCAGCCTCACAACTTGTCTGAGGAAGGAAAGAATAATGATATCAGAATCAGGATATTATCTTGATAATATCACTTCAAATGTTTGCAGAGTTTTTAAAGTAGAAATCCGTTCACATGTCCACCTTTCTCAACATGTACAGAGATAAAGTCGACTGTACTGAAAATAGAGGAAAAACAATAGGATGTATACTGAATGAAAATTCTGGTAAATATGGACGAAGATAAAGGCAAAGGTTATAGCACTGGGAAGTGATAGTGGAAACACTGCTGCTAACAAGTCACAACTGCTATAGGATTTGTGAGAGAAAAGTTAGTTACAGAGTGAAACAAACTCAAAACATTGAGAATGAAGGAAAGTATATCAAACTGAACAATAGTCCATAGGAAATAATCAAAAACGCAGAAAGATACAGGAATTATGTAGCCTTTATATATGATCAACATTCAAGTTTATCACAATCACACATCTTTTTTACACATGAGCTGAAACCCTTGCTGGATCACCTGGATGTTTTTCATCAATGTTTAACTCGCCGAACATGTAGAGTAGCTTTGTGCCCACTCAGTATCTGCTTCTTCAGGCTTTGCAGAATATTTTGCTTTGTACACTGCAAGGTCAGGGACTGGTCATTTCTAGGCCTTCGGATTTCACACATTGCAGCTCAAGGCAGTTTCTATGCCTGTGAAAATGGTAGACAGAACTTCCTGAATCAAAGGTGAGAAGTCCTGGGCTGGCCACCAGCTGTAGCTGCGTCCACCATGTCGAGTGCAAGGACTGGGTATGGGAGGCTGGGGTGGATAAACTTCCAGCAGAGTTGCAACAGCAATAATGCCATGAATGGGGTTGCTAACAATCCTTATGAAAGATGGGTAGCTGAAGATTTCATGGCATGAAGGCAGTACCATCACTTGGTAAATAATACCACATTAAGCCTCTATTCAAGGGACAGGGCATCCCCCACCCCCAAGCAGTTAGTAACTCTCAGAGGGCATTCTCTGGGATAGGTAGTGTTGTATGGCAGGTGTCCAAAAGGTCATAAAAGTCCCCACTCCAGAGCTTAGAAGATGGGGGCAGGGTCAACTCTGGAGTTAGATAAATTAACCCACTGAGCTGCTGACACCCCTGCCTACTAAGGCTGAACCACTCCCAGTGCTAGTCTCTCCCCCGCCCCCCAGCTATTTGGAAAAACAAAGAATCTTCAAAATTCAATACTACTTTAATAAATACTTCTTTTTGATGCAGCACAAAGAAGGTTGGGGTTCAACATCATCAGTCCTTCCTTCCATTTTGTTGAAAACAGTAAACCAACATATCAGAAAATATAAGGCTTCCATTTCCAATTCATCATGCCCTTGAGATAACTCAAAATATTATGAGCCTTGATTCCTGGATTTAGAAAGTCTACGGTTCTAGGCAAAACCCTGGTCAATAAAGTCCTTTTCTCAAAAGGTAACATTGCTTACTCTGTTAATGTTCAGTCTTCTGTAAGCAAACAATCTTTCGAGCCTGATAAAATTAAATAAAGAAGCCTCTTAAGAATTCTGTCGGCACTAAGAGCCAAGTGTGACCTGGGCAAGGAGTCCCCAGAGATTGGGACTCTAGCAGGTGTGTGTGTGGGTGGGTAAGCCTTTCCCCTCTGTTTTCTTGACCTGAAATGGCCCAGGGGAGCCTGTGGGCATTTCACATCAAGAAAAGAGCATGGGGGTAGGCTTAACATTTCTGCATCCCAGGTACCTGAAAACTGAGTTTTGAAATGAAGTTCGTTGGAGATGGGTCTGTAGGGGAAGGGGTTGGTGTGTGTCATGCCTCTGTCTTGGAATCAAAGGAAGCAAAACAGACTAATTAAAAGCAACATTAAGATAACAGGATTTCATGGCAGCCTCTCTGAGCTCTCAATATTTTTCTCATGTAAGAAAAGAAAGTGATGTTTACAACTTTCATTGCCATGCCTGACCTAAAGATATGCTGAATCTGAAAGCAAAGACAGGAATGCTAATAGACACATTGGGAAAGAGCCTCAGCTGTGACTATAATCAAATTGAAGCAGAGAGGAGGGCAGCAAAAGTGGCTTCAAGCCATCTTTCCAGCTCAGTGATTCTGGAGGCAGCCAGGGGCTGCCTTGGTCCTTCATGTCACTTAAAGTAGCCTCAAGGCTGTTACAAGCACAGCACACACAGCATTATA
>NW_015162528.1:261806-268682 GCF_001447785.1 Gekko japonicus | reverse complement strand
AATACTCTTCATATGAAGGACAGGAAGACCCGTCATAGAACAGTATCTCCTCATGGTATGCTGTGCACTTCTAGATACAAACAGACATATGGCTCCAAACAGATGAGAAGGTGTTATTAAATACTTATGCTCATATGTTACGCTTCCAGCAGCCTTTGATATGTCACAGCCTTCCTGACAACACTTGCCCATAGTTACAAACACACACATTAGGTGCGTGCACAGACATTATTTGGTTCAATTTGGTTTGTTTTCCTTTTTAAAAATAAATTAATTCTCTTTATTTTTATTATTCCAACTGTTCAGCATCCTTATTTTATCCAGATGTTATTTCCCTTAATTTCACTGTACCCAAAAGGTCACATGTCTTTTTTGCCTACTGTGGCTAATTGCTGAGGGAGGCAATATTTTTCATAGAAATGACATGGCTGTTTTTATATGGACATGAAGAGATCTCAGTACTTTCATCCTTACTGAACTCTACCACAGTGAGACCTGAAATTATTCCTTATCCTAATCTCTCACAATTTGTCTGTCTTTCTTTGCATCTTTCCTCCAATGTGCCTCTTTCCTCCAACAGTATGCCTGCTTTCCATACACTACAATAACATTTTTTCTCCCTATTAGGTGGTGCACTGCCCGTCATAGCAAGGGAGCATAACCTGTAAGGCAGCCTAGTTGCTGGCATTAATCTTTCCCCAGTCCCTGTCTTCCGGGGAATACTAGTTGTCCTCTCTCTTCCATGTGTTCTGCCTATTTCAGAGGTTGTGCAAAGCATGCGGGAGATAGAGGTCCACACTCCTCCACTTTCAGCTGCTGGGTGACCTTGGACAAGCCATAGTTCTGATAAGAGCTGTCCATGAAAGAGCAGTTCTTGAAAGAGCTCTCTCAGCCCCACCTACCTCATAGGGTGTCTGTTGTGGGGAGAGGAAGGGAAAGGAGTTTACAAGCCACTCTGAGACTCTGAGTGAAGGGTGGGGTATAAATCCAATCTCCTCCTCCTCCCTCCTGGAGGGGAGGGGTTTGAGTATGCCTGGCTCCTCTTTCTTTCACTGGCTCTCCTTCTGCAAAGCTGGATTAAACAACTGGGGAACTCATCTCTGGCCTCATCCCAAGCCCCTTTGAAGATGCTGCTTCAACTTGTGCATGTCTGCTGGCTGGTTTCTGCCTCTCATGAAGAGAGCAGTCTTTGTGAGAACAGAACTGCTCTGCTTGTCCATAACCTCCTGAAAAGGATAACAAATGGCTAATGCTTTAACCCAGTCTGAGAATCTTGATTGACAGGAGATTCAAATGGAATTATAAAGTTGAGATTGGCAGTTAGAACAGTGAAGTTCATTTAGGCCATATGAAAGGATCAAGGAGTATCCTGAAATAGGGAATGGGACTAGTAGTACTTCCCTGAGAAAAATAGCTCCTAGTAAAAGGGGTTTTTTAAGAAGGAAAACTGGAACTTGTGTGAATGTTCCTGCCTTCACAGAGTTAAGTAATTCTGAGACAAAGCACCTTATGCTTGTTTAACTCTCCACAGTTTTAAAGGCCTGTCTGTATAGCAATATAGCAACTTTATTGTGACAAACTACCTATTGATTATAACTATACAACATTATCATTCCTGTTGTCTGTTCACCTAACAAGTGTAAACTTGATACCTACCTGATCTTTTCCCAAAGAAGTGAAATAAAACAGTTTGTTTGGTTTGAATTAACATCAGCCTCTTGTGTGCCATTATCAGACATCTACAAACAAAGGATTTGCCTCCCCCCCCATCAGAAGAAAGAGACAGACACCAGATTGGGTTTAACTACGAGCCACTTTATTAAAATTTACACTTTATGGCAAGGGCAAATTCCAAGTGTGGAAATAGGCCAAGGCCAGGGTTCACCCCAGACCACCTCCTTGCCATATGTTGGATAAGCCACCTTTGCCCTGGGTGCAAGCTATCCCTTTGGCTCACCACCGGGTGGCCTAGCAAACAGGGTGCCATCCTGGAGCTACCCCCAAGCCAAAAAACTTAGAGCAGCACAACCCAAGGGCTGAGCCTAATGGACGGCTTGACCCCAACAGGGGAGGTGCTATATGGTGATCACTGGATCCATTCTCCCTTCTTACCACACTAACCTGCCACCACCAGGGCCAAACCTCTGCTTTGGACCCTACACCCATCAGGCAGCCCAGAGCACCCGCAACCCTTGACGTGCATCTTCCAGAAATATGTCATTGCTCTTCTCCAATAAACAATTTAGCTCGTATCCCAGGGTGAAGCAGAAAGTAGCCCAATCTGGCAGCCATTGCATTCCTCAGTTCCCTGTTCACCTTCCTGTGAGCCCCATCCAAACATCTGGGTCCCCCATACTGCACTGCACCTGATGTGACAATAACACAGACCACATGATCTGCACACCCCACTCTTGATGAGCTCCAGGTCAGCCTTTGCCTGGATCACCAGGGCCTTACCCTTCACCGGGCCTAGATCGTTTCCACCCAAGTGGTTCAACAACACATGAGTCAGAGGACCCTGGCTCCCCTTAAACAGCAGCGGGATGAGTCTAGGCCACCTTAAGCCCCATCATCTCAGCCATTCAACTGAGGCAAACTTATGAAGCCCCAATTGTGAACCAATGGGCCTCCTTCTGGCCCGGTGTAGTGACCAAAATACCATATTGTGGCTGCAAATGGTGACTCTTCGTCTCCTCAGCAGCCGGTAGAACTTTAATCTCTACCCCCTTTGATCAGCCTTTGACCACCAGACCTTGATGTGGATGCTGCTCCCAGAAAAGTGAATGTTCTGTAGCTTCAGAGCCCTGCCAGATCTGTCACCATAAAAACATAAGAACATAAGAGAAGCCATGCTGAATCAGGCCAATGGCCCATCCAGTCCAACACTCTGTATCACACCATGGCCAAAATGTAGGTGCCATCAGGAGGTCCACCAGTGGGGTCAGAACTCCAGAAACCCTCCTACTGTTGCCCCCAAGCACCAAGAACACAGAGCATCACTGCCCCAGACATAGTTCCATCTATACCTTGAGGCTAATAGCCACTGATGGACCTCTGCTCCATATGTTTATCTAATCCCCTCTTGAAGCTGTCTATACTTCTAGCCACCACCACTTCCTGTGGCAGCGATTTCTACATGTTAATTACTCTTTGGGTGAAGGAGTACTTCCTTTTATCAGCTCTAAACCTACTGCTCATTAATTTCAGTGTGTGCCCATAAGTTTATGTATTGTGAGAAAAGGACAATATAATACATGTGAACCCACCACCAGCTTGCTCACATGGAGAGCCCCCAAAGAGGCCACCAGTGCTGTGACATGACATGACAAAGACAGACCTCATAACCAGTTTGATCACATGGAGAGTCCCCAAAGAGGCCACCAGTGCGGTGACATGACAAAGACAGACCTCATAACCACTAGTACAGACTGTCCCCCAGGCAGCCCCCTCAGGACTGTGGGTGAATTGGGCTCCCTCCTATCCTCTTGTGATCCAACATCATGTGATCAGCCCTCCCACATCCTCTGGATGCGGAAGTTTCCCATGACTTCACTGAAACCTGAGCTTTACTTGCAAAGGCCAAGGCTGATAGTTTGCCTCTGATGGACTGCAGTACCATACCCTTAAGGTATATGCAGTAGGTGTGTGTGTTTGATATAAACTGAAGTGAATACCAAAAAAATACCTTATCAGTATTTTGGGGGTATTTATTCAGCTGAATGCAGATTAGACAATCTGATTCTGCTACCAAAAAAGCTGATATTATTCAGCTTTTACTTAGGCCAGCTATATCACTGAGCCATGCTGCTGCCATTGCAGTGGCATGGCTTTGAGAAGGCATTCCCTTCACTCATGGAGGCAAGTGAAGGGAAGGCATTTTAAATGACTTCCCTTCACTCCCCAAGTTGCGCTGCTGCAGCAGCACACTTCCACAAGTGAAGGGAGAAGGCATTTAACTTCCCTTCACTCATAGAGACATGCTGCCACAGTGTGACTCTGCAAGTGAAGGGAGAAGGCATTTTTAAATGCCAAATTAATTCAAGTTTCCTAATTATTTACCCAAATCCCAATATCATACCAATATTGGGATTCGGGAATATTGGGAAATACCATTTTTTTTTTTTGGTCCAATGGACCCAAATTTTTAAAAAGCCAATTTCTTTTGTGCACACACCCCTAATATGCACTACTGCATCAAGTATGTTACTGGTATCAGCCAAGCCTGCTGAGGCCCTACCTGCTGCCTAAAGAACTTGAACTGCTAACCTGCACAGCTGTAGACCCTCCTGATGCAAGAAGCTAAGGCTAGCTCTATCACCCTCTCGGCCTCAGCTCTGCAAGCCACCATAGCTCTGGAAGCATTTGGATCAGCTGGGGATCGGCTTCCAGGGTCAGCTGATGAAACCTCTCCATCAAATTCATAACCCTGGGGGACTTGGACCTGAGAGAGTTAATCCCATGAACAAATCAGTCTAGGCCCTTGCAGCCTCCATCATCAAATTGTATAAGGATAGAGTGGGCTCTCATGAAGTGGCCCAAAGACTGGTTGAGTGATTTCAGCAGGTATGATGGGAAAACTTTGCACAGCTGCAGCAGGAATTTAGGAGTCTCCCCGAAGCCCTCCACTTAGAAAGACAAGATAGCAGTCACAGCTGACTAATATGAGCAGATTTCCACCACATGTCAGTCACTTCCTAAAAGTGGGCCACTGCTTCATAAACACATAGTTCACAGCACCAAAGAACAGTGAGCAAGAAAACTGCAAATCAAAGGGAAAACCCAGCCAGAAAAAAAGGGGTAAAATCAAAGTAGAAACAAAGAAACAAACAGTAAGTCAAAAACTGTGGCTGAAGAGAAAATGCTAAATGCTGCTGCTGTGTAGGGTTGCCAGCCTCCAGGTGGGGCCTGGGGATCTCCCGCTTTTACAACTGATCTCCAGCTGACAGAGATCAGCTCCCTGGAGAAAAGGGCTGCTTTGAAGGGTGGACTCTATGGCGTTGTACCATGCTGAGGCCCCTCCCCTCACCCCGCCCTCTCCTGGATTCACCCCCAAAGTCCCCAGGTATTTTCCAACTCAGAACTGGCAACCCTACTGCTGTGGTTGCTCTCAAAAAGCAGCTGAGCAGAAGGGTGTAGCCCCTGCCCCTTAACTGGTACTGATGGCATTGGTACTGATGGTACTCTCTGCCACTAAAATTTTCATAATTAGCTCCACAAAGTCCTGAACAAGCCCTTGGCAAACCGAGAATCCATTTGTGTGCTTGCTCAGAAACTATCTCCTTTAGTATCAATTTGGTGTAGGTTGTCTAGTTGTGCTTGGCCTATGCAACCTTTCAAAATTTAAACTGATAAAAATTTGATCCAAACCACAGCAATCCTGGAAAATCTACAGCAACTAATCCTCTTCCTCTCCAGGATAATGATGTTTTCACTCTGGCCTACCAGGGGAAGACGACCTCCTTGTCTACTTCAGCAAGAGAGATTCCACTCCCTACTGTAGCTTCTTCCTGCATATTATTGTCCACATGAGTCTTTTGATTCTTTTCAGGAGTCAAAAGTGATCCTTATCCTCTTGTACTGGGGAAAAGCTGAAAAGATCTTACCCTAATTTTGGTAAGTGGAATAAGGTTCACTGCCAAAATTGTTATTTGGTCCTGGATCTCTTCCTTACTATATGCAATATGTGTGCAAATACCTAGTCTTGCGTAGCATAATTCTGCAGAGTTTGTGACTGCACATTGTATTGAATACCACTATGACGGCCATCATTAACCATGGTTTCTGAATGGATTTGTACCTGCCAAATTTCAGCTAGTGTGATCTCCCAAATCTAGAACTTTATTTATATTGCATCTTTACACCACCATTTCTTCAAGGAAGCAGTGGCAGAGTATATACTTTATATCTATTCTCAGTGGCTTACATTGAGTTTTAGGGGACAAAGTTAAAAAAGCTGATGTTAGTAGAGAGCAGGGACAAGGTTTACCCCCGCTTTACTCCAATCGCTGACAAGAATAAAGGTTGGGGGAGCTTCTGGTCTACTCAGACTGGCAACTCCCCAGGGTCTCCTCTCAGGTAGAGGTCGTTCACATCACCTGCTACCTAGTCCTAACTGGCAGTGCCGGGAACGGAACCTGGGATCTTCCACATGCAAGCAAATGCTCTACCACTGAGCCATGCGCCCTCCCCAACTTTAGGGATACTTTTATTGTGGCTCTCCCAAAAGAGCACCCTTGAAATAAATCAGTGGCTTCAGTTCCCCCTGTAAGGAGAGGTACAACAAGACCTTTGGGTTTTCTGTTGCTTTGGGCAATGGAGTACCCCTCGGCAGGACTTTCATTGGAGAATGCAAAGTACCTCTGTATGCAGAAAGCAGAGTCTCTCCCCTAGTCATAATGGTGGGTATTTTATAGTAAATTCCCAAGAGCACACCACTACCTAAAATAACAAATCGGATGAAGCTGTACTTATCTGTTTTATCCTCGTCATGGCCTCATCTATGCTGAGTTGCATGAAGCTGATAGGTGGCCCAGGTGGCAGGATACATTTTCCCCCCTTCTGAATGCTCACCTCTGAATGCTCCACAGTCACCAGTTAATCTTAGGAAAACAAAATAGGAGAGCTTGTTGTCATGAATGCTAATGCCCAATCTGAGGAAAACCAAAACAGCGGACTGGAATGTTTAAAGCTATCCCTGCTAAACTGCTCCTACTATTCTCTTCTCTCCCCATTAATGGCCAGCATGGAGGGAGGAGTAGTGGGCAAAGGCAGCTGTGAGACAGTATGGAGCCATTACAAACTGTACCTACATGTGTGTGCATGCTTATATGCAGACACGGACAGAGTAAAGGCCCATGAAGCTTAGTAAGCAGGAAT
>NW_015162528.1:230067-261781 GCF_001447785.1 Gekko japonicus | reverse complement strand
CACCTTCCAAATGCTCCTCCACTTCGTGTCCTCCGATCTTTTATTGGTAGCCTGCCTAGTTTTGCCTCCCTCCATACCCCACTTTGGTAGGAGCAGGGGGGATGCCAGCACACTGTTGGAGTGCTTCTAACCCATTCAGGATGGCCCGCCTACGCTGGTCATTCTCCTTGTCTGAAGAAAGGGCAGGTGGCACCTGCTTTGGGGCCACCCCCAGCATGGGCTGCTTGTCCATCAACTGCTCCCACCCTTTCCTTGGCCCCATGCCAACTAGGCCCTAGGCTAACTCGAAAGCCCCTGGGCCATCCATTGGACATTGCTCCCTCGGTAAACCATGGCTTATTCAGGCCCTGGTGCAGCATCCCTTGCCCCCAGGTCCTCACTCACCTTCCACCCAGGTCCCACAAGTGGCCGCCGGACTCCCCTGAAGGCCAGCCCACTGCTGCCAAGCTGCCGTGCAGGCCAGCTCTGCCATGGCCACTGCCAAACCACCTCATAGGCCATGGCCTCACACTATCACTGCCCCCAGGACTTGAACAGGTAGCCACTGGGCTCCCTGGCGCTGCCACAGCTACTGAGCAGGCTGCGGCCCCACCCATCGCCAGCCCCCTGAGCCTGCATAAGTGGCTGCCGGGTTCACATGAAAGCTGGCAGTGCTGCCGTTGGGCAGGCCACTGCCTTGTATCGCTGCTGCCCCCTCCCAAGCCTGAACAGGTGGCTGCCAGGCTCTCGTGGAAGCTGATACTGCTGCCACAAGTCTGTCCAGGAAACTGCTGCTGCTGTCAAACCACCAGCCTCCATTCAGGCTGGTGCTGCTGCAGCCAGCACTGCAGAGCGACCACGTGGCCGTGACCCCTTCCCTTGCTGGCAAGTGGAAATCTCTACAAATGCCGAAGGGCAATCCTGTTTAGTGGCAACATCTTCTAATGCTTCTGCAGGGAAGACAGCCCTTCACAGACAACAAGGTGCCATAACAATGGTCAATCCTAGAGATTTTGGGAGATAATTTACTGTTGTTACGTTCTGTTAGTAAAAGAGGAAACACAATAAAATAAACCTTCTTTACCTCATGGACCTATATTTGGCAGTGGATTTAGTAGAGTAAAGTAAAAGGAGGGTCTGGGTGGTGAGGTGGTTCACAACTCTCCAGCCAAAGGGCTTGCCATTGGTAATGCCGTACAAAACAAGAGAACAAGAGAATAGCTGTGATTGTGATAATAGCATATTTGATTTTGTACCACATTGGAGGACACCACATATGTATGTGAAGTCTGAAGATGCACCAGTATGTGTCAGAAAACTCCTGTAAAAGAGTTGCAAAACTCCTATGTCCAGAAAATTCCACCTGCATTCAATTCACAGACTCAGTCGAAGAACTCAGTGCTATGGCTATGCAGTTAACATTTGCATTTTAAAATATTGGTGAGGAAGCACTGGCAATGGACCCTTCTTTTATGTTCTCTGCCACTGTCCTGCATCTGAAAAGGAATAAGAGCAGCAATACTAGGGATAGGGATGTTTGAGACCAACTGAATTTTCTATATATTGGATAGCAGCACTCTTTAAAGGTTTCCCCTTCTTTTCTGACAGCTGCTACTGCTGTGAAGATGAGAAGTACCAGGTCTTAGAAGACTTAAAAGACTGTGAAGGGGTGCACAGAGAATTTAGTCAACTTAAGCCTGTATGATTTGATTAAAAATATAAGGACCAAACTGGATCAAACTCAGGATCTGAAGGCATCAACATCAAGTTTCCAACAACAGCCATCCAGATCCTTCTGGAAAGCCAATAAGTAGCAGCCTTTCCCTTTTGTTTGTCTCCAGTATCTGGTATTCAGAGGTAGAGAGTGTGTTATTTCAAAAATACTGGAAAGGGACCAGAATCTTCATTTATCCTCTTATATGAGCTATGTAGATCATGAATAAATATTGAATTCCATGGTGCTCTGACAGTTTTCTCCAGTTCAGTATTTTGGCTACAAGGATGAAGAGCTAAAATTTCTCAGCTTATTGTTTTATGGAGCATTTCAAATAAGAAAGTGCTGTGCTCTGAGATCTGGCTCAATCTGCCATACCACATCATGTCACTGAATTCTGAGCTCGTACGGAGTACAACGGAACATGGCCCGTCAACCTACCAGATGACATGACAGACAAAAACAGTTTCATTCTAGCATAGCACAGGCTTTGAGGAGATTACATTCATAGCTATGGCTATCCTTTGTTAATACAGAAGATATTCAAAAATAAGAATATGACCCAGCAGGTGAACTAAAAGGCTCTAAAGATGAGCAATGTGGACAAGTAGGATAGTCTTTTTGACCCTGTGAGTGCTTTTGGAATTTTGCAAATGGGAAGTGGGCATGACCATTAGCGGCTGCCATGAGGGCTGAGGCCAGGCATAAAATGTTGGGAGGTTACAAGCCAAACATTTTCTTATGATGAAAGCAGCTTTTCCTGAATGGGAGCTCTTTGCAAACTCAAAGGTGATGCCTCCTGGGTTCTTTTGAAGCACCCCTTGCTCCAATGTGGTGGGGGAAATCCAGGAATGGTTTGTGCTCTGGTGAAGAAATGCTTTGGGAAATAAGCTAATGAGCTCCAGGAAACCAATTGGTGGACACCATCTTGCCCACGGGCACAATGCTATGGACCACTAAGCTACAGCAGTCATAGTACAACTTTCAATACGGTTTCATTAGTTCAGCCATCTTCCTTTTTGTATTTTTTCTTCCTCTAGGTAGCAACAATAGCTTTATCAATACATGCTCACCTTTCTACAGAAACCACAACTCCTAGCCGTAGCAAGATATGTGGAAAATTTGTTTCACATGGCATATTTGTCCATGCAAATGTATACCTGGGAAATGCTGACCCAAAGATTTGAATTCACTTTTACAATACCATGGCTTAGAGGTTGATTCGGGGGGATCGCGGGGGATCGCCATTCCCCTGGGTGAAGAGCCTGGGAGAGGGGTCTCCCGTGCGGAGTTACTCGCGAGCAGCCCCATCGAACTGCATTATAAGGTGTCGTTGCTGAACAGAGCAGCCTGGCTGAAGCCCGTCCCGCCCGTCCGGGTCTGGGCATGGCGCCTCGCAGAGAGGATGGGAGGAGGTGGCTTTTCTCCTTCATTCCTCTGCAGCACGGAGAGGGTCAAGGCGAGCGAGCCGCTTCCTAGAGAGGCCACGCAAGGAGCGAGGGGGGGGGAGGAGAGCCAGAGGAAAAGGTCTTTTCCTTCCGGAGGAAGGAAGGAGACTCAGCTATTGAATGGCCAAAAAGACTAGGAAGAGGCTTCAGATCTGCAAAAGCCGGCAAAAGCGTTGCCGGCGGGTCCCGGGAAGGTTTACTCACAAGTAAGTCATGGGTGTGTGTGTGAGAAATCAGCTTTTTCAGTCCTGGAAGAGATAAATGCGGCTGTCGAGTGTTTTTGATGGAGAGTTTGTATAGTCCGGGCGCTGCTCTTTATGGGGAGGGGAGGGCAGGAAGCATTTTTCATTTGTCTCCAGCTCTGAAAGGAATAAACTGACAGAGCTGTTTGCTAGAGAGGCCGAGAAAAGGAGGTGGGCGGAAAAGAGGAAACACTTTTTTCAGGGGGGTGGGGCTTAAGAACATACATAAGAACATAAGAGATGCCAATGTTGGATCAGGCCAAAGGCCCATCCAGTCCAACACTCTGTATCACACAGTGGCCAGAAATACCAGTGCCATCAGGAGGTCCACCAGTGGGGCCAGGACATTAGAAGCCCTCCCACTGTTGACCCCCCCAAGCACCAAGATGACAGAGCATCACTCGCCCCAGAGTCCCTATCTATACCTTGTGGCTAATAGCCTTTGCTATTAGGCTTTGCTATTGAATTGCCAATGAGGATGGGAAGGGCTTCCGATATGCAACCGCTGGCAAAAACCTTGCAGCCGGATCCTGCGAAGATTTACTCACAAGCAATGTTCCCTCTAAGCTATGGAGTCTTGTGAGCAAAAATTCAAAAAAGTCAAAATTCAGTATGTGAACTTTAAGCTAGAATTTATTTTATTTATTTTTATATTTTTTATTTATTTCACATTTGAGACTTTCTTATCTTTATTTTTGCCAATGAAAAAGCATCTCAGCCATCAATGTCAAGGAGAATAAAAATATATTGACCTGGTATCCTGGTATCTCTCTTTTTTACCTGACATGGGTGGTTTTCTTGTTTTCCCCCACATGTGCCATCAGATAGGCTCGCCAGCTCTGAGTTGGCAATACCTTGGAGATTTTGGGGGTGGAGCCTGAGTGGTGGGTTTAGATTCAGATGAATTAACTGTGTTAGTCTGTTGCTGCAAAATAGTCCAAGAGTTCAAATAGCACCTTTAAGACTAACAAATAGCACCTTTAAGACTAACCTTTAAGATTAAGACTAACTGAGTGATGGGTGTGGCCTTATGACACACTTCCAGTGATGTCAGGGGGTGTGGCATATGCTAATGAGTTATGCTAATGAGTTCCCCTGGCTCTTTTTCTACGAAATGACGCCTGCCATGGCTTGGATCTCATGATAAAGCTCTACTAATGGAAAACTTTTCCATCAGCATAATGCTCCCTGAAATGCATCTCATGTGTGGCAGTGGATTCTCAGAAACAGCATTAGAGATTTATTAGGTGGAAGAGGGCACCTGGTAAAAATTGCCTTCCCTTTCCATTAGTGGAAATTTACTGTGAGACCAAGGCAGTGGCTCCTAGATGTGCAAAATACTGTTTTCAGTGTTTTTGTTTGTTTGTTTGTTTGATTGTTTTGCTTCTTAAATAATTCAATTTATATCAGATCAAAGAAAATAAAATGTGGTTGAACATTATCCTGAAATTTACCATTCCCTAGTTTTATAAATAAAATAAAACGTGCCACAAGTGTATCTAAATCTGCCTCTTTTATTGCCCTTTTATCATAGGTCAGTTTGGTAAGATATACACAACATTCTAAACTTTTTAAACATTTATTCTTCCAGTGCTAGCCCACTCTTAAACTTCAGTTTCTGTGTGCTATGCATTCATTCTGCTGATGACAAATATAATATCTCTCCTTATATATAAAAGAGTTTTCGTGTGAGACGTTCCACACGCCTCCCCAGCCTTTGGCCTGCTCAGCTGCCCGTCTCACAGACTCCCAATCCCCTGGCTGCATTGCCTCACTGCATTGGCTCGGCCCCGCCCACAAAGCCAGCAGCCAGCATTTCGCTCTCAGTCTGAAGGGAGCTGGCGAAGGGGATGGACACTTTGCCGAGGGAGCAGCAACCCCTCCATGGGGGAGAAGGAGGCAGACCTAGTGAGCAGTAGCAAGCAGGGGAAGCACTCACCTTTGCTGCCCCTCATGGCTGCTCTCCCTCAGCCACAAGACCAGTGCTTTGACAGGGTGATAGCTCAGCAGGCTGCACCACAGAGAAGGCTGCCCAGTGCCTTTCAACGGCTCCCCCACCTTCCTTGAGCAGCAGTTCCAGGGAGGGTCTGGCCTGGAGGAAACGAGCTGCGGCTCCTGGAAAGCTGGGCTCTCCTGAGGAAGACACTTTTCTTGGCTCCTGTGTGAGCCTAACTGTGACTAACTGTCCCCTCAGTGGCTCTTGGTAGGCAACCAACTTCTGTCAGCATAACTCCTCCCCAGCCCACTGCCATCTTGGCCACTTTCCTGTCAGAATACATTTAAACCGGCTCACTCTCCTTTTTGCCTCAACCATGGCTGGTTGGCTAATGAGGTGGGCCAGTGACCATCAAACCATTATCTTCAACCCCCTGCTGTGTGGCTGACTTTCCCCTTGGGTTGGACAGTCTCCAGGTGGGACCTGGAGATCTCCTGCTGTTACAAATGATCTCCAGATGACAGAGATCAGTTCCCCTGGAAAAAATGGCTGCTTTGGAGGGTGGACCCTATGGCATTATCACCTGCTGAGTCCTTCCATCCCCCCCCCAATGCTGCCCTCCACAGGATCCACCCCCCAAATCTCCAGGTATTTCCCTAATCAGAGGTGGCAACTGTGCTTTCTCCTCAGTGCCTGTTGCTAGGCAACTACACTCTGTCAGTAAAAGTCCCTTTGCACACCTGTTTTTGGCCTTTGGGAGAAAACTCATTGGACCCAGTCCTGATAGGGTTGCCAACTCCAGGTGGGAATTTCATGGAGATGTGAGGGGTGGAGCCTGGAGAGGGTGAGGTTTGAGGAGGGGTGGGACCTCAGACAGGTACAATTCCATAGAATCCACTCTCCAAGACAGCCATTCCCTTATGGGGAACCATTGTTGCCAATCTCCAGGTGGGGGCTGGAGATCACTCAGAATTACAACTGCTCTCTAGGAGGGAGGGGGAAGAGATGGAAAGCTGGAGCCAGGGGGCAGGTAATGGTGGGATGATGGTTGGCTGGGAGGGAGATGGGATTGCCAACTCCAGTTTGAGAAATTCCTGGAGATTTGAGGGGTGGAGCCTGGAGAGGGTGAGGTTTGAGGAGGAGTGGGACCTCAGACAGGTGCAATGCCATAGACTCCACCCTCCAAGCCAGCCATTCCCTCATGGGGAACCATTGTTGCCAGTCTCCAGGGGAGGGATGGAGATCATGCAGAATTACAACTGCTGTTCAGATGGCAGAGAACAGTTTTCCAGGAGAAAATGGTGGACTCTCTGTCATTATACCCTGCTGAGGTTTCCACAGCAAATTGATGGTGAGTGCCCAAGGCCGGGATACTCTCCCAGAGCCTCTTCCTAGAGCTCATTGTATATATTTCCACAACAGGCCTTATTCCAAGTTTGTTCATAATCACATTGTGTAATTATATTCTTTAGATATCCCTATGATCAAAATCTTTCCCCAAACGGAATTTTTAAGGCTACACCAAAAATATGAAAAAGGTGTGCATTAAGCATGTGACAATACCCCACCCCCGTGTGCGCGCCACCCGGATCATTTGCATTCTTTCAGAACTCTCGGATGAAAAATCTCTGAAAAATCTCTGAAAAATCTCCTTACCGCTGAAAAATCTCCTTCCCTGGCATGCCACCCCGACAAATAAAAGCTTGGTTGATGCTAAGTCTAAGAAGTCACTGTGATTTATAGATTATTTTATTGAAAATAAAATTGAATGAATTGAGCTCAATTGACGCTACTCATCTACCAAGGACATTTCTTCCCCAGACCACCAGGCCATTCAAGCCAACCATGGGTTCACTTGGGAACAGCCTCCTTCCATCCTTAGATTACTCAGGGTGCCTGCCTGTAACATACTGTATTCTGGATGCTTTGTAGTATATTCTGTACCTGTATACTGTATCCTATATAAAGTAGCAACTAGTGTTATTCCTGCTCAAACTAGATATGGCCTCACCACTGAAAAACTAGGTTTAATTAGAGAATACCACCATTCATCTGAACAGTGAAGCCGGCAAAAGCAAAAAGACCCCCTTCCAGCTGCTCAAATGGAGGATACCACACAAATTCCTGTTTAACGCCCCAAATTCCTCCCCAAAAGGTGGCCAGATAATCTACAGGACTGGTGGGTGGGGCAATTCACAGTAAGATCGCAGTGCAGACTGCATGGCAGAGCACAACAGCTTCTCTAGCACCCTTCTGTTCTGTACAGTAGTGTTCTTGTGTCTTACTTAAAATAGGGACTGACACAAAACAGTACCACAACCATGCAGGCTGGAAACTAAATGATTTACAAGGACTGGGTTACCTACCAATTCACTTGGGTCTAAACTCAAAGTGCTAGCTATGACCTTTAAAGTGTGGGAATGTGCAAGGTCTGTAGTGCAGCCTTCTGAAGAAGATATGAAGACAGGGGGACAGCTGAAGGACTGGTAGTTAGCATAGCCCACAATTTCAAATTATGTCCTGATTGGCTCTTTTTCTGGAGACTTCCTGCTCCTGCAGAGCTTCCTTCTTGTTCTTGTTCTTCTGTCAGCAGTAAGGTTAAACAGTTAAGGTTCTGTCTCTTCTGTGTTCTATAACAGTTTGTTCTTCTTTCATAAACCTCCTTATTTTTCTCTAAACAGCCAGTCCTCCACTTCTGTTGCATATTTAAACTCTGCCAGCATAAAGACCATGGTATCTGAGGAATCACTTCCTCCCATAAAAACCAGCCTGGTTAGTTCAGTCATCATTTGGAGCCCAGTTTGGGGTGCCACAATTGTCTGCAATAAAGCAATACAACACAGGGCTGGTTTTCTGTAATGGCTATTCATTCACAGGACACCTATCTATGTATATGTAGCTGGTACTAAATGTGTAAATTACTTGTTCAGTCAAATCCTCTGCAGTTATAGCTTGTATTGGTTATAGCTTGTATTGAGCCAAATCCAGAAGTTGCTTTCAGCTGATGAACAGCACTTCTGCCAAAAGAATGGGACTTCCTCTCTCTTGCATCTGCAACCCATGGAGCATTACAGAATTCTGCTGCTGGGAAGAGCATGTGTGTGAAGTGTGAGGTCTGCAGTGGAAAGGGTAAAAGATTTTTTAAAATGCCACTTCCATCTGCTGACAAACAGGAGAAAATGTGGTCTGGATATAGGGAAGGAAGTTAGAAAAGGAGGTGGTGAGGAGGTGAGAAGGAGAAGAACTAGAGACCTGGTGGATAGGAGAACCAGCAAGGCGAGACACACCCGATGAGCCCTTGTGGGTCCCCCTCTGGTTGAATCTGATATTACCTGTTGTTCAAAAGCTGGTTTCTTTTTGTTTAAGTGACTCTGTTCAGTACAATAGCAACGGTATGTATCACCTACTTGTTTTTTCAAAATGTATCTTCAGAGGTTTAATTAATCAAATAATTAGTATTTAAGTCATCCAATTCCTTTCAATTTGATCTTTGAAACACAACCAGTTGTTCCTACACATTTTCTGTGAGCATGACAAAGTTTAGAAGTATTAACCATGATCCTGTGATTAAATGGTGCCAAGAAAAGCATTTGTGAATATTGCTATAATGAGTCACTTCTATGGAATTGATATTTTCCCTCTATCTTAATATCTGATCTCTCTGATCTGAAAATTATTTTTTGCACTGTTTATAAATAGTCAATAATTTTCCCTCTTCTGTTTTCAGTCCTTTTTCTTTCTTTACTTGCTTAAAGAGACTTATCGGCAGCTAACAAGCAGTTTTATACGTGATGAAAAAAGTAGATCAGAAGGTTGTATCTTTTCATTCTCTGCCTTACAGATTTATGATCTGAATGCTGGAGATGTATACAAAAATTTAATAATTGTAGGGGTCCAGGCTTCTACCAGGGATCCCCAGCCCCATTAGGGTTCTTTTCTATGGGTGGGTGGAGTCTGGCTAGGGAACTCAGAACTCCAGAGGGAGAGAAACACAGAGCGAACAAGTTGCCTTAACTCTGAAACCATACACAAGTAGAACTCAATAGCATATATTCAATATCAACACCCAATATAATGTACACTTCAGAAAGAACAAGGAATTCCTTGACTGTGGACCAAGGCCTCACTCAAACCTAGGTGCGGTGTTGGCCAAACAGCCCCAAACAAAGCCCAAAGCCTTCTTTTTATTCTCTTTTCAGCTAATAGTAATCAAGGGAGGAGTCAATGAAAAATATACCAAACTTGTCAAATACCAGCCCATCCTAAATTGATAAGATGAACCTTTGCTACTATGACCTTTAGCCCAGATATATTTTATTAACTGCAATGTCAAAAAGACATAGACAGATATGTTTAGGCTTTAGAGCCTGGCACTTGGAAGGCTGTGGAATATGATTTCAGGCAAAGGTATATCTGCAGGGCAAGGCTTTAGTTTTTATGCCTAGGCTGCCAGCAAAAGAGCAGAGGCTTATGGGACTTCTGAACCATGAAACCAAAGTCAGTTATAGCTTAACCTACATAGCATAGTAAAACAGAAAGGCCCAGGCTCATTGAACCCCAAATTCTGCAACAATTTTTAATGTAATTTTGTTCTTTTGTATTTTGTGGGTTTTCCCTCCTATAGTTCTTACATCTCTTTGGATTATTGGTTATATTATTTATTTTTTGCTATTAGTTTCAATGGGAGACATATTATTGCTTGGATTTTTTTTCCCCTCACAGAAGAGATGAAATTCTCAGAGACTTCACCGTGCACCAGAGTTATAATCTCTACCATTTTCCAAGAGAAAGTGGCTTCTTTTTAGAAGTACTTATATACTTAATTGCTCTGCCGGGTAGGGAGTCATTAATTATCATGAGTGAGTTTGTCCTCTTTTTCGGTTGTCCTCATGGACAGATTGGAGAGGGGTCTGTTGGTGAACAAAAACAGAGGGTTGAATTCAGTTGGCTTTTTCACTGGTACAAAAGGGAGCAGGGGTCCCTTTTATTACCAAAAAGGCTATGTTGGGGTTCATTGGACCTTCACAGACAGAAGTCATGTGCAATGATGGATGTAGTAAAGAAGACAATTAGATGAAATTTAGTAAAATATTTTTCTGGATCTAACTCTGTATGCTACCAAAGAAGGGTATATCTTGCCCCCTCCCTTTCCTTATTTCATTGCATTCTTTTGATGCAAGGAGGCCACAGTTTGAAACAATAATTCATCAAAGAAAAATCAATCCATACATAAGATGAGTAGAGTAAGAAATGTCTTATGGCTTGCTGTGGTAGGATTTGATTTCTTATTCCTGGTTGTCACCTGAAAGCATTTTTAAACACTATTTTCAGTTTAGTTGTTCTTTATGTCTTTATTGAATAGCCTTAAGCAAATTAACTCCAATGTTGGTCAGCAACATAAAGTTAAAAATATAATCAGAAAAAAATAGAAAATGAAAATAATTATTCCCAACCAGAATGAAACAATTACCGTGTCACCTCAATAATGCATCTTGATTTTACTTACAGAGTTCCTGTTTGCTTTCATTTTGAAATCTTGAGGTTTTAGAAGCATTTCACATTACAGAAGGGACATATTTTGCTAGCATGATTGTTGTCTTGACCTATATGATTGCTTCCCAAATTCAACATGAGAAAAAAATAAACATTTGAACTAAAGATGTTGAAAGCTGCACAAAATGAAATTCATCTCAAGCTTCAGAGCATTATGCATGGCTGCCAGTGCCATCTTAGGCAGAGTAGCCTCAGTCTTCTCTTGCCTCAGTCTTTTCTTGCAAGGGAAACGGTGCTCAACCTGGCAAAAAGAGAACACATGATGAATGAAGGGAGTTGCAGCCTAGGATAGGCATTGGGATGGTACATAGTTTCTTTAAATGAAACTAAGTGCTCAGGGCCACATGAACTGCATTTGAGGGTACTAAGAGAACTCACTGATATGATTTTGGAGGCTCTGTCCATTAATTTTGAGAATTCTTGGAGAATAGGTGGGCTGCCAGAAGACTGGAGGCAGGCAAATGTTTCCCCCATATTCAAGAAGGGAAAAGAAGGAGAACCCAGGTAACTACCAGCCCGTCAGTTTGATGTCTATACCTGGAAAAGTTTTAGAACAAATCAGTCAGTCTTTGAGCATTTAGAAAGTATGGCTGTGATTACTAAGAGCCAACACAGGTTCCTGAAGAACAGTCAGGCTAACCATCTCCTTTTTTGAGAGAGTTAACCCTTATTGGATCAGAGGAATGCTGTGGACATAATTTATCTAGATTTCAGTAAGGCTTTTGATAAGGTTCCAAATGTTATTTTTGTTGACAAGTTGGTAAATGTGTTTTGGATCCTATTACTGTTGGTGGATTTGTAATTGGTTGACAGATCAGACCCAAAGAGTGTTCGCTAATGGTTTCTCATCCTCCCGGAGAGGAATGACAACTGGAGTGCCTCAAGGATGAAGGAATAGAGAAGGTGCTTATTAATTTTGCAGATGATACTAAATTGGGAGGAGTAACAAATACAGTAGAAGCCAGTAACAGAATGATCTTGAGAGGCTCAAAAACTGGACTAAAGAGAACAAAATGAATTTTATCAGAGAAATGTGAAGTTCTGTATTTTGGCAGCAAAATTCAAAAGTGTAATTATAGGATGGAAGTAGTACATGTGAAAAAGGAATTTAGGGATCTTAATAGACCATATGCTGAGCATGAGTCAGCAGTTTGATGTAGTAGCTAAAAGGCAAATTCAATTTTGGGCTGCATCAACTGAAGTATAGTGTCCAGATCACGTGAAGTGATGGCATCACTTTGCTTAGGTTAGACCTCACTTGGAATATTGTCTTCAGTTTTGGGCACTGCAGTTTAAGAAGAATGTTGACAAGCTGGAATGCATCCAGAGGAGAGCAATGAAGATGGTGAGGGGTCTGGAAACCAAGTCCTATGAGAAAAGTTTGAAGGAGCTGTGTATGTTTAGCCTGGAGATGAGAAAACTGAAAGGTGATATGATACAAGGGGTTGTGGCACACTGGCAGAGCATCTGCTTGGCATGAAAAGGTCCCACATTCAATCCGCGGCTTATCCAGTTAAAAGAATCAAGTAGGAGATTATGTGAAAAAACCTCAGCCTGAGACCCAGGAGAGCTGCTGCTGGTCTGAGTAGACAATACTGACTTTGATGGACCAATAGTCTGATTCAGTATAAAGCAGCTTTATGTGTTTATGTGATAGCCGTCTTCAAGTATTTGAAGGGCTGTCATATAGAGGATGGAGCAGAGTTGTTTTCTGTCGCCCCAGAAGGACCAGAACCAATGGACTGAAATGAAATCAAAAGAGTTTGTGGTTCAATATTACGAAGAACTTCCTGACAGTTAGGGTGGTTCCTAAGTGGAACAGGCTTACTTGGAAGATGGTGGGCTCTCCTCCAGAGGTTTTTAATCAGCGGCTAAATGGCCATCTAACAGCAATGCAGATTCTCTGAATTTAGGAAGATCATGAGAGGAAGGGCAGGAAGGGATGAACCAGTGTTCGGCTCTCATAGCCCTTGCTTACATGCCCAGAGTATTGCTGATGGGGTCAGTTTGGGGTCAGAAAGGAAGTTTCCTCCAGGCCAGATCGGACCAGGAATCCTGGAGGGTTTTTTTCCTTCCTCTTCTCTCATTAGACTATATTAAGTCAGGGCTAAAATATGAATACTTTAAAAGAATGTATGATTATCTTAAAGGAAACTGAGAAGACTGCTTTGGATCCTGATGGGGAAGTCTCCACCCCCTCCACCCTCTCCTCTACTACAGAGCAGTAGGTTTTCCCATCTCCTCTCCCAGGATTTGTTACAAGGTAGGAAGGTAGCAAGTTGTCTCCCATAAATATTGTTCCCAGACAATCAATATTATCACAGGCTGTGGGGATGGGAGAGTTCTGCTATTATCCAACAGTAGATAATATTTCATCTTTCTTCTTCCATATGGCTCCTTATTAACACTTGCACTATAGGAGATGGAACTCCAGTCTGAGATACAAATGAAATAGAATTACCCAGGAGGTGGCCTTCTCAGTAATGGCCCCCAGACCATGGGAACTCTCCCATGGAGATTTGTCTGTTTCTTTCTGTTGCTGTCTTTTGCCAGTGAGTAAAGACTTTTTTGATTTACTTGGCCTTCCTTCAGTGATTCCTTGTTGTTTTTACCTTTTGTACTTATTTTAAACTGTGTGGCCTGTTCTACCACCTGAGCAGTCTGTCCACCTTATTACCATCTCATTCTTTTCCATGTATAGATGAAACCCAAAAGCTGTTGAAACAGAATAGCTCAGGGTGCACTAATAAGCTGGTGATGAACATACATATAAAGCAGCTGATATTAGTTGATAGTAATTGAGTGAGTATGGATAATATATTTCACTAGACTTTACTGGATAGACTGTATGACCCATTCCAAAACTATTTTTGTTTTTATGGATAGATATCAAAATGTTTGCAACAGAGTCCTGCCTTTTATAGTTTGAAGCACCTTAAGTGACATCAGTAGGAATTGTGCACTGCAATTTTGAACAGATCTCATATATTGATGTCTGGCAAGATGAATCGCCTAGAAGGACAAATCTCAGGCATATGGAAGTCAAAGAGTAGAAAGATATTGATTTACTAAAGTCAGCTTTCAGTTCAGTGTGTTATTTATGAACTCCAAACAACCAACACCAAAAAGTATAATAGTACTTAAACAGCACCCAAGACAGAACCACACTCTAGCAAGTAATCACACAGCAAACTTTAAAGGGCATGTATGTGTGCCCCTATATAAAATAGTCTGAGACAGTACAGTAGGATAACTTAAATATCCCAAGCAGCTTATATAAAATATCCCAAATAGTAAGCCTCCATTTGTAAACACTAAATTACAACAGGTAGTCGAAAACAAAGGAGCTGTACCAATATTTCTTAATTTTTAATTTTCTCAAAAAAGTGGGATACAAAAGGGGAGAGGGGGAAATAGCTGTAACAATTTCTGATAAAACCAACCAAGGTCCTTAAACCTCAAAAAGGAATGAAAACGAGGGCTTCCAGTGGCAGGAAACAAACATGGCTGCCTGATCCTGAAGCTCTGACTGACCCTTAAATCCCCTCACCAAATTCAATGATCTAACGGAACGTTTCAGTGCTAACTTCATGGAGACGGAATCAAATAACTCTGGGCATTCCATCAAACCAAAACTAAAGAAAATTCAAACTACTCTGGCATTCCAATCTGCATCAACAAAATCAGGCCTGCAGCTGAATATCAGAAGCAATATGGCATCTGGAGGTGATGAACTCACTAACCCAGAAACTCCAGTAACATATGCCATTCTAACAACGGCAATGTCCAACTTAGAAAAATCGATCCTAGATAATATGTTGACATTTTGTAAACCATTTTATGCACAAATGGAAGATATGCAAAAAGATCTAAAAGAAATGAAAGCAATGGCTACAAATGCAATAAACGCGAGTGATCTCATATATTGATGTCTGGCAAGATGAATCGCCTAGAAGGACAAATCTCAGGCATATGGAAGTCAAAGAGTAGAAAGATATTGATTTACTAAAGTCAGCTTTCAGTTCAGTGTGTTATTTATGAACTCCAAACAACCAACACCAAAAAGTATAATAGTACTTAAACAGCACCCAAGACAGAACCACACTCTAGCAAGTAATCACGCAGCAAACTTTAAAGGGCATGTATGTGTGCCCCTATATAAAATAGTCTGAGACAGTACAGTAGGATAACTTAAATATCCCAAGCAGCTTATATAAAATATCCCAAATAGTAAGCCTCCATTTGAAAACACTAAATTACAACAGGTTGTCGAAAACAAAGGAGCTGTACCAATATTTCTTAATTTTTAATTTTCTCAAAAAAAGTGGGATACAAAAGGGGAGAGGGGGAAATAGCTGTAACAATTTTTGATAAAACCAACCAAGGTCCTTAACCCTCAAAAAGGAATGAAAACAAGGGCTTCCGGTGGCAGGAAACAAACATGGCCGCCTGATCCTGAAGCTCTGACTGACCCTTAAATCCCCTCACCAAATTCAATGATCTAACGGAACGTTTCAGTGCTAACTTCATGGAGACGGAATCAAATAACTCTGGGCATTCCATCAAACCAAAACTAAAGAAAATTCAAACTACTCTGGCATTCCAATCTGCATCAACAAAATCAGGCCTGCAGCTGAATATCAGAAGCAATATGGCATCTGGAGGTGATGAACTCACTAACCCAGAAACTCCAGTAACATATGCCATTCTAACAACGGCAATGTCCAACTTAGAAAAATCGATCCTAGATAATATGTTGACATTTTGTAAACCATTTTATGCACAAATGGAAGATATGCAAAAAGATCTAAAAGAAACGAAAACAATGGCTACAAATGCAATAAATGCGAGTGCAGCCACTCACAATGAAATTCAACAACTACAACAATTGGAAGACGTCCTGGCAGAAAAAGTGAGAAAAACAGATATGTCTCTCCACCAAAATAATCTGAAACTTAGAGGTCTGAACGAGAAAATAGGAAGAAACGAAGATTTAACGGAGGTTCTGTCCTCTTCGCTGACGAAAGAGATACCACCGACGGGAAACCTATCACCAATAATTACCAAGGTTTACAGAGCGGGCCCAATAACACTCTTAAAAACGAGACCGACAAGAGACATCATCGTAACTTTCTTAGACCTCCACTACAGAAAAGCAATATTAATAACAGCAAGACATAAAGGACACCTCAACTTCAATGCAGAGAGAATTGAAATCTATCCGGACTTACCAAAAGAAGCATTCATCAAACGAAGGGAACTCAAACCAATAACATCAAGGCTCACAGATGAAGAAATCTGATACTCTTGGTCTACTCCGTTAGTGCTGCAATTTGTGCACCATGGTAAAACATATAGAATCTCCAACAAAGAAGAAGGTTTTTAAACTCTCGGCTCCCTTGATTTAATTTCCCAAATGGAACTCTCGCATCAATCATTAAAAAGAAAAAATAGATCATCTTCACCATCACCTCCAGGGACTCCAGATCACCGAGAAGAAGAAGTGTAAACATATCCTATGCTGTTCGATAAGTATTTGCCTCTAATATAAGTCAAAACCGCCATCATAAAACGCTCCGTGGAACACTCACTTTCGTGCCATTTTTATAGCCGGCGCTCACAAAGCTCGGTTACATAACCCAGTTAAACGTTTATAAGTTTAAGTTTTCAAAGTTAATTAAAGTGTATATGGATGATCAATTCAGGGAAATGAAACGTCCTCAGTTCTTAGACAAGAAATGTAATTTTTTTCTGAGCATTGTTATGGCAATGGGGGGAAGGGGGATCAGAACTCCAAAGTAATATCACTCTATTAGAAGGTTAACACAAACAGACAGGAAATCAATATATATATATACAGCTACTAAAAGAACGCAGAAAAAATGGAAATACTGGAGATGAACCAAATACAAAAAAAATTTCTATACTCAAAGCAAAGAGGATGGGCCTTTATGCCAAAATCGTTAACATTTTTAAGTAAACGACTGAAACAGCAACAACAATCTCGTATAATTACAGCCCTAAAAGACACTAAAGGAAATCTACACTATGACTCAGAAAACATATCTAAACTATTTCTGGATTTTTACAAAAATCTATACAGCTCATCCATGAAGGACACAAACCTCATAAAAAAAAATTTTCAGGCAAACCCTATCAGCAACATAATACATGAAACACACCAAGCCAAAATGGAAGCTATTATCACAACACAGGAGGTCTTAGATGCCATCAAGAATTTAAAACTAGCAAAAGCTCCAGGACCAGATGGCTATACACCAGAATTTTACAAACAGTTTGCCTCAACTCTGGCTAAACCCTTGGCAAATGCTTGCAATCACATACTAACTACAGGAAAGCTTCCACCTTCATGGAATGAAGCCTCTATTATTATTATTCCTAAACTAGGAAAAGATCCGGCCCAACCAGCCTCCTACCATCCCATCTCACTATTAAACACAGACTTCAAGATATTTACATCAATTCTAGCTTTCAGACTTAACTCCTTTATAACACAATACATTGATCAAGATCAGGTTGGCTTTATGCCAAAGCATGACATCACTGAAAACACACATAAAGCACTCACAATTCTTAATCACTGTACTTCTAATAAAATTCCTACTGCTCTTTTTTCTCTAGACCTAGAAAAAGCCTTTGATTCTGTGGAAACCAGCTACTTAAAACTGATACTTCAAAAAATGTCTTTTGGAAATAAATTTCTGACTTCCATTAAGGCAATTTATGAGAAACCTACTGCCCATCTTAAAATCAATAGACACAAATCTGACTCCTTCCAACTGAAAAGAGGCACTAGACAAGGCTGCCCATTGTCTCCCCTCCTCTTTGCTTTGAGTATTGAACCTCTAGCTAATCTCCTGAGAAAAGACACTGACGTAACAGGTATAAAGATGCACAAAAAAGAATTTAAGGTCTCGCTCTTCGCGGATGATATGTTATTATTTTTAGCCAATCCTCTCAAATCGCTCCAAGCAACTTGAAAAATACTATCGGACTTTAGCTTGATATCTGGATTGAAACTCAGTAGTACTAAATCGCACATCCTACCACTCAATCTAGATGGCAAGCTGACGGCCGAAATCAGAGCTAATCATTCATTTCCCTAGGCTACTGATTGTTTACAATATCTAGGTACCAAACTACCTGCAAAATTCACAGACCTCTTTAAACTGAATCATCTCCAAACAGAGAAAGACATAAAAAAAGATCTAGAGAAGTGGCATAAAATGAATTTAGCATGGACTGACAGACTAAACATAATTAAAGCCTTTGTACTGCCCAGATTTATCTTTCTTTTTAGAAATATACCAATATCAATTACTCAGGCACAAATCTGCAAATGGCAAATGATGCTACTGAAATTTTTTTGGGCTTATAAACACCATAGGATCAAATGCAATACCCTATATAGAAAATCAGACAGAGGGGGTATTGGTTTCCCCAATCTACAAGACTGTTATAATGCCATTAATCTAACTCACACAATCAAATTGCTGAATGCCGACCCTAACTCAGACCAGAAGCAATTAGCAAACAACTATGCAACTCCCTTCGAAATACAAGAATGTATATGGCAAAAGCCATCTTATAGGCCAAAGATGATTAAAACAAACCCGGTACTTTCAACAGTTCTAAATACTTGGGACCGACTGAGGTCAAAACTTTTACCTCCAATATCAAGACATCAAACTTTCATGAATCAAATGTGGTTCCTTCCAGGACTCCGTAATCCAGATTTTATTAAATGGAAGGAGGCTAATATCACTACTTTACAGTGTCACGGCAGGACCAGGGGGTGTGACGCAAGCAAGCGAAAGTCCAGAAGCAGTCCGAGGTCAAGCTGAGCAAATCAGGCAGCGAGGTTCAAACAGGTTTAAATCAAAGTCCAAAAGCAGAGTCAGACATACCAGAGTTTCAAGTCCATAAATCACAACGATACCAGAGGAGTCAGAGATGAACGCAGAGTCAACGAAGCCGAGGGTCAAAAGCCGAGGATCAAGCCGATAATAATTCCACAAGGTCTGGAGCAGAGATGCAAGGATTCAGGTCCTGACAAACGACGTTTGCCAGCACAAATGACTGCTGGCAACAGACTTGCAGATATACAGTGCTAGCTAATCAACTCATTAGCTAGCCGGGAGCGAGGTCAGGATCCTGTCAATATTCAGGGCTAAGAGATCTTCTGGCACGCATGCGTGCATTCTGTCTTCGCTCTCTCAGCTGCTGTCTCCTTACATTCCGGAGCCTGGTTACAGGTGGTGGTGAGTCTGATGACGAATTACTGGTATGCAGCAGAGACTGATCCCTTGCAGGTGTTCCCTGGGAGGCTCTATCCTCCTCACCACTTAGATAGCTTTCAGCTACAGGATCCAGTCTTTGCCTTTCTGCTGCAGTACTGTCCTCAGGAGCCTGTAAGTCCACAGGCTCCTGGCTGGCAGGTGCCTCCTCAGGGGCATCAGCAAGGGCAGGCATGATATCAGCAGGGGCAGGCCTGACATACAGGACCTTACACATAAACACAACCTTCTGTCAAAAAATGACCTGGAAGCTAAAATAAAACGCCATACCATGGTTCCAGTACTTCCAAATATCCAACTTATATACTCACCTCAAATTAGATCAAGTAATAAAACAATCTCCCACAGCACTTGAGGCTGTAATTAGAATAGGGAAGGTAACGGTGAAAGGGTTGGTTTCTAAAATATACATGATATTGAACTTATTAGATAACATAGTTCAACTCTCCTATCAATCTCTATGGCACAAAGAATGTAATACAGAGCTATCAGAAGAAGTTTGGCATAAAATTTGGTCCTCCCCACCATTTAAAATGAAGGTCACCACGATGAACCTCCAAGCGTTTAAGATACTAGCTCATTGGTACCTCACCCCCAATAAACTGGCCCACATAACAAAAGGGTACGACCCAAAATGTTGGAAGAAATGCGGCAATAGAGGTACCTATTTACACTGTTGGGTAACAGGCCCCAAAATATTACCTTTCTGGGAGATGATTCTGAAACCGATAAAATCTTTCCATATCATCGATATTTTGCCTATTCCAGAACATTTGTTTTTGAACAGTTGGGTAGTTCATGGCTCTTCTCCTTCAGTGGTGGAACGGCTCTCCATATTGCTTTTTGCAGCAAAATCGGTCATTGCCTTCCACTGGAAAATGACAGTGACACCCACACTTTCACAATGGCATAGAAAGCTGTGGGATTTATATATTATGGTGAAACTCTCAGATAACCTTGCAAGATTTGATAGATTTCAGGCTACTTCCTCCTTTATTGCTACTTGGTTACCTATCTTAGAATATCTAAAACAATTTGAGGACACTCCCAAAAAGATTGATGCTCTGCAATTGTGGTAAGAGACAGGATAACAATTGTAATAGTTATAAACATTTATTGTTATATCTCAAACAGATTACAATCACCTTATGATGAGGGGTTTAAATGAATTGATTAAATATCGTTTTACTAATATGCAAATGCACAAGATAATTATATTTTTATTTTGAAAATTCCTATTAACATTGTTAAGCTGACATTGTACTTAAATCTGTCTATATGCTCTCACATGTTAATTTTTTTACATTGTTATATTCTTGTAGAAAATCAATAAAAATTTATTGTAAAAAAAAAGGAATGAAAACTGGGACATACAGAAAGCAAACTAGAGTATACATTTGACCTGGGAACTTTTTAGAACATGTAGTTCTTTGTGCCTTGGGCTATTAAGGCTACTACTGTGCCTGACTCTGGTTGTTTTTGTGATTGGGACTGGTTCTTATATCATCAACTGAGATGATATCATCAACTGAGATGACAAGCAAGCACCACAGTTCATCTGCTGTGTCAGTCCAATATTACTCTCCTGTGGTTTGGATCAACTGAGACTAGACATATGAGTGGGGACTGATGGTATGGTTCTTTCTTGATGAACTGGCATTTTATTTTCCTCTGAGAAAGAGACACAGAATAATTCTCCCCATGTGCTTGTGGTCATGTAAGTGTGCTCCAAATTGCACAAAGCCACCTGCAGATAAGTGGACCCTTTTCTGTTGAGAGGATATTTAATAGATTCTACATAATAGCAATAAAATAGGTCTGAAGGGCTATACAGCAAGAGCTCTAGTGATGTTTAGATTAAAACTGAGTGACTGGAAGCTTTCTTGTAGAACCTTTTCAGAAAAAAAATGAAGACCAGTTGATATAGTCATTTTCTGAACATCAATTGTATATTTCTGTTGGATCACTGAAAATGCATGCACTGCATAAAATAGCAATGCAATCTGTGAAAGCTACATGGACAGAGACTTGATCACACCAACTAAGCCAACTAAGCCTTCTTATGTCTATACATTCATGCAGTCTGTACAACACAATGTGCGGCCACATAGCCACATGGTTTAACCAATCAGATATAATCCCCCCAATACTAGGGTGGAGTCCAGCCATGGTGTACCAGGCTTCTGCTGCTGTTTGGTGGAGCATTGGAAGCAAAATAAAGAAAAAAAATATTTGCAAAGATAATAAAGAAAAATTTAATGATGCCAGTTTTGGGTACATAACCATAAGTGATGTTGAGGCATCATGTACCATAATGTCACCCCTGCTATGATCCCAAAAGCTCCCATAGGTTTACAGCAGACAGCAGACAGTTGGCAATTCTGCACACCACATGAATACATTTAAGTATATTACATGAACAAAAACAATAAATTTTTGGGTCTAGTGCAGCCCTTATTTCAATCTTCCAGGTTGTCATGTGTAGGGATGGTCACAAACCATCACACAAATGTAAGGTTGTGATGAATTTTGGCTGGTTCATGGGTCTGAGCTATTTAGCCTCCTACTTTCTGTTCCCCACCCATTTTCGTGGGGAGCAGAAAGCAGCCCCAATCCATTCAATCCCCTACTTTCTGCTCCCCATCACTTTTTGTGGAGAGAACCCCTGCTTTCTGCTCCCCACAAGAAGTAGTGAGGAGCAGAAAGCAGTGGTTCTCTCCACTCTGTGCCATTTAAACTCCTGCTTTTTGCTCCCTGCCACTTTTTGCGCAGAGCAGAAAGCAGGAGGTTTCCCTGTGAAAAAAGCAGGGAGCAGAAAGCAAGGGATTAAATGGAATGGAGCTATTTAAACCCCTGCTTTCTGCTCCCTGCAAAACTGGTGGATAGCAGAAAGCAGGAGGTTTCCCTGTGAAAAAAGCGGGGAGCAGAAAGCAAGGGATTAGATGGAATGGAGCTATTTAAACCCCTGCTTTCTGCTCCCTGCAAAACTGGTGGAGAGCAGAAAGCAGGAGTCGCAAACCACTATAACTAGTTCACAAATTAGCCTCCTGGTTCATATTGATTGCAAAAATGCAGTTCATGCCCATCCCTATTCATGTGCGTTAACTGGAAGCCAGTCCCCCCAACGTTTCACAATGGAGATCTATGGTCATAACTCTAATTAGTGAGAGATAGTTGGCTGGCACGTGGTAAAAATAACTGTATTTTCTTCATGTGTTCCTGGGTTGACCTTCAGGGAAAAGAAACAGTTCAGAGCCTGAGTTCAGACTCAGATTAAAGCCAGTGTGGAGCTCCCGGTCTCCCGCCAAAGGCAATGGAGGCCGGGGGCTATTTTGCCGCCGCGGAGGAGGACAGGGCAGCAACAGTGTTGTGGCACAATGCACCATGATGGATGCGGGGAGGAGCCAGTCTAGTATAGGCTCAGCTCTGCTCCCCCCCAAAGCAGTTGCAGCCTCGTGCTCGGCCTGCCCGCCCTGTTTCTAGTGTAAGCTGAGGCTGGTCACCCATGGGGGCCAGGTAGGAATTTTTCGCCATCACCCAAGATTGGCAATAGGATGATGGTGTTTTTGCCTACCTTACACAGGTTGGCAGTGGAAAGATGGGTTAGGGCATGGCTGTTAAATAGGTTGGTCACTCTGGCAGAATAGTGCAGGGATAAGGAAGCAGAATATGGTGAGCACCTTAAGCCATTCCTTGTTTTGGGAACATGGGGGTCTTCAGGAATGGCCTGCGGGTTATTAAGGCCCAGGGCCGTGAATGAGGATCTCCTCTGGGAACCTCTTGGGTAAGCTCCTCTCTGCAAGCTGTATGGTTTCAGGGGTAAGCGCTCCTGGGAGGCCACCAGTGGCTGGGCTGTCAGTGGCAAGCCAGATTAATGGCTCAAGACTGGGGTTGGTGGCTCGCCCACATATTCCACTCCTTAAAAAATGCTCCCTTGCCGTTTTTGGTTAATAAACTGTTATATATAGTTAATAAAGTGGCCCTTGTTTGACCCAAACTGTTGTCTGTCTCGTTATTCCGACTGGGGGGGCGGGCAATTTACTATCACAGTTGTATAAGAGCATGTATAGGGAAATATGCTAGAGGGTATCTTTCAAATTAAGTAACTGATAATTTCATGTGTAGATCTAGGGATACAATGCTGTATGTATGGTCCACTACCCAAAATTATTTATTAGTTTGGCTTCACATTATTATCAAGGAACACTTGTATTCCTACCCAATTGTAATTATGCAAATACATCTGTAATCCAGGTTGCGTGTTAGGGTCAGTGCTATTGGCAAAAATGTTAAGTGGATGGTAATTATGTATTCAATTTATTATAGCTTTCAGAAGTCATATAAGATTAGATAGATATAATACATGAATGCAAAAAAAAAGTCCATCAAAACTTTTATTCTAGAGGACATTTAGCATTTCCTTTGCCTGACTTTTTCTGAATTTAGATATGATTTGCATTGACTGCTTGATTATGCTCTTACAAGTTTTAAAGCTATTGTAGTATTATATCTACTGCTGTTTTATTACTACCTCCACTATAGTTTTGTGACTGCAGTTTTGATTTTACATTACTAAAAGGTACCTAGGTCCCTGCCACACGGCAGGAAAAACAACGGCCGAAGTGCAGCTAATCTGAGCCGCACCAAACTAGAGCCACCGCGGCGGGATCCCACAGATCCCCTGAGCCGTGGCACCATTGCTCCCCGGCATGATCAGATGGGAGGTCGGAGGGGGAGGCTGGCGAACTGCGCATGCTCACACATCCCACAGCCGCACTTGCCGATCCCACAGCCGCACTTGCTGCGGCCTTTCCGGATGAACTACCCAGGTAGGTGGTTCTTTTTTGGTGTGGGGTTTTGGGCAGGAGGGACGGATCGGTGACGGGCACGCAATGCTCCCCAGATGTTGCCGTGGGATTGCGCCCATTTGCCGCGCATCCGATCCATCCCTCTCCCGGCCCAAATCCTCGCGTGTGACTGGGGACCTAGTTGCTCAGATAAGTAAGCACATTACCCAGAAAGTATTACCTGACTCACTCTGGACAGCTGAAGCCCTTGAGTGACACCAGTCTTTGGCTGGTATTGCTCATCTCCCTGCAGTTTCCTCCTTGGTACTGATGCTCAGACTGAATCTTTATCTGCCATCTTTTAGTTCACCACCTCAAGACCCACCATATCTTAAATCCTGATGGATGAGAAGCTTGAGGGAGCTGTCAAATCTGGCACCCAGATGTGTTAACTCCACCATACTGATCACCATACTGATCACTGTTCTTTTAGGAAGGGGGTGAATGCGGGTGTAACATTCCTATTTTCCCTGTCAGCAAGGAATACTTTCAGTGACTGTGATGCCAGAATATCTCTAGGTTTGGGTAGTTAGTAAACAACGATGACAACAAAACCCATGGACTTTGAAGGAACAGCTCTCAAATTGCTGTTTAAATGCAAAAATAAATAAAGCAAATCATCTTGCTATAGAAACTTGCTTTGCACCATATACATATAAATATGTGTATATACGAGTGAATGTGATCACATTTATATCCTGCCTTTCCTCTTAGTCCAAGGCAGCTTACAATACTAGTTAAAATCAAAGCTGAAACATCAAGCCCCAAATCCCTTCCCCCTCCTGCTCTTAAAAGACACCTGCCACTCAGACCTCCACAAAAGCCCTGGCAAATAGGCAGGCCTTGCAACCTCTTTTGAAGATCTTTAAGGAGGAGTCCCCTCTCACCTTTTCAGGGAGCCCATTCCAGAAAGCCAGAGGCATGATAGTGGGATAGTCACTGGGTGGCTGCCTGATGACTGTAGTTGGTACAGCTGTCATATGGAAGGGGACGGTCCTTCAAATATCTGGAGGAACCTTCAAATAATCAGCACTTTGAAATGAACTTGGAAAGAGACTGGCAGTTAATGTAGCTATTTTAAAATGGACAGCATATGTTCCCAGGAAGCTAGCCCGTGACAATAGTTGAGCTGCTGCATCCTGGACCAGTTGCAGTTTCCTGTTTGTCTTCAAGGAAAGCCCCATCTAAAGGGCATGGCAGTAATCTAACAGTGAGTTTACAGAAACATGAATCAGCATAGCCAGATTGGCTGAGTTTTGATAATGAGAAAGTTGGTGAATTAGATGTAGCTGATAGAAGGTACTCCTGGCCACCATACCCGTGCACATTTCAATCAGCAAGGCAGAGTCCATGAGAACCCCCAACCACTTAACCTGCTCCGAAAATGCCAACATAGCCACCTGACCACATTCTCAAGGCACCAGTTCAAAACCAAGATGGATGCATCTGGAGGCTTAGATAACGAAATGCAGAGCTGGATATCATCTGCATATTGGTGACACCGAACCCCAAAGCTCTGGACAATCTCATTCAGCGGCCTCATGTATATATTAAACAGCATGGGTGAGAGAAGAGAAGATAAATTCCATCCAGTTGATTCTGTACCTCTGGTGGAGATGGAAAATTTTTTCCTACCTCACTCCATCCTTTCCCTTTTCCCCTCTCTGGCACTGGACATCTCAGAGGCACAGTAACTGTGGCACTTGCTGCAGCAAGCAGGATGCATGATGTTAGATGACCAGCATTCCTATATCTGATTATCTGGATGATGTGCACCAGCGTTGAATTGGGGGGAGGTATGATGCTGATCCCACTTTTCAGGTGGACATTATGAGCTGCTGAAGTTCAGACTCAAAAGGAATATCATCTTCAGTGGCACCTCTGTCTGAGCATAGTAGGAACTACTTTGCTACTGTCATTTTTATCCTCCATTGTAATATTAAATAATGCATTGTTTCTTTGGGTGATTGTGTAGGATTAATTCCTAACTCTGGCAAAGCTTTGCTTAGAGGAATAGGAAGCACCTTTTAATTTAATATATTTGTAGCTTCTCAAGTGGTAGAGATGTTTTTTCCTCTAAATTCTCTGGGATTACTCCATAGAGAAAATAAATTGTTCTGCCTCTTTCTGTCTCAGGAGCAGGCATCCATCAATAGTGCCATTTCCTTTAATAACAAATGCAGATTTTTCACTTGAAAAAGCCATCTGTGCCTTTGATCAAATTGGAATTGGAAAATACATTATATTTCACATACAGCAATTTATATTTCTCTTTTCTACCCTTGCTACAGATATCTTTACCATTCTTCTTGTGTTCTTTTTTGGCATAATAATAATAAGAGCTCTGCTTACAATACTATATGTGCAAACAATCCCTTTTTCATTTTCAAACAAATGCACTCCTTTACTGGAAGGCTTTTACACAAATATTTATGGTTGCCTGGAAAGTTCCAGCAGTGGACTTCATTATTCTAAACAACCTGGTGTGAACCAACTGAAAGCTCTAACACATCAATTTATCCACCTGCAGTATTGGCAAAACTTCCCAATAATATCACTGTGCATATTTGATGTTGCATTAGAGCAGTGCTTAAACTGTCTAAGATATGTGGCACAGCAAGTCTTATGACTGGGCTGTTGGTTCACTATCAACAGTAATTTATTTAGGCTACAGTCTTTCTTCTACAAGCTATAACATGTAGTTGCCATCCAGTTTTGCTCCTTGTATGTACATTAGGAAGTGTGAGTCTTCTAGTATTTTGAGCTTTAGAGAAGTGCAATTTACCAGGAAGATTCCCCAGGCCTCCTGCTCTATAAGGAAACTAGCAGCCAGGATCTCAATCCAAGAGATGCTGGAAGCACTACAAGGATTGACTGACTGACTGGCATGGTGGCCAGTGATGATGCATTGCTGATTACTAGGTCAGGGCCAAGCATCGTCTACAGTGCTGCTAGTGCCCCAGGGACTGCTTGGCTCAAGTTGTTCCTGTTCGAGAGGCAGCAGTATGTGAGCAATTTCATTAATGCAAATACCAACACAGATAGGGAGACCAGGTCTCCCACTTTAGCAGGAGACATTCTGGCCTCCCTCTCCATTGCCTGCCAGCCCACCAAGGGCCAACAAGAAAAAAACATTTTTTTTAACAAAATGCCATCACATTGATGGTGTGGCATCACTTCTAGCAAATACCCAGAAGTGACATCACATCACCAATGCAACACTCTAGAATTCAGACAAAATTCTATGGTTTTACCATTTATTAACATGCTCCCTGTCCTCATGCCCTCCCTCTTCACTAGTTGCCAGCCGATGGCTGCCAACTGTAGGTATAGGGTGCATTTAGTCCATTTGGACCCCAGGGGTTGCTGTGGTTTATTTTTGATACTGGTGATCCTTCTCAATCTATCAGCAGCCTTCAGGACAATTGACCATTTGGTTCTGATCAATCGCCTTGCCTCCTTGGGGTTAAGGGGCACTACCCATATCTGGTTCTCCTCGTTCCTCCAGGGGGACTCTTAGAGGGTCACTTTCAGGGAGGAGAGGTCCACTCAATGAAACCTGAATTGTGGGGTCCCACAGGGTTTGATCCTCTCTCTGATGTTATATATATGTTATATATGCACCCTCTTGCTGAGATAGTCAGGAAGGTTGGAGCTGGGTGCTATCAGTATGCTGATGACACTCAGCTCTTCCTCCTGTTGGATAATCAGCCAGAAGCAGGGGTCTTGGCACTATCCCAGGGTCTGGATTCAGTACTCCAATGGTAAAGGAGGAACTGGCTGAAGTTTAATTCATCCAAGATGTAGGTCATGTGGCTGGGAAAGACTGAAATGCTAGCCAGAGGGTCACTCCCAAGACTCAATGGCATCCAGTTGACAGCCATAGACTCTGTAAAGAACCTTGGGTGTGATTGGTATGGTGATAGCTACATATTTTAATATTTTAATGTTAATAGTTTATATTTGTTATTTGTTTTTCTGTTGTTTTTACCTTATTAGTTTTAATGTTGTAAGTTGCCATAAGACCCTTTGGGTGAGTGCTAAATTACAAATCTAATAAACAAATAAATACTGTTTGGAATTGGTTGACTTGTTGTGTTTCCTCTCTGCCTATAAGTAAGTGTTTTTATCCTGAATGCCTCCCCACTTCTAGAAGTTAGCTTTTGAATATCCTGTTGTAATTTTTTTAATTGAAAACAACTCTGCATGTTTGGGGACTGGATTATTTCTCCAGCTTCTTTACTTCCAGGTATGTGCCATTAGCCAAAGTATACTTCACTATCCAGTGTATTCAAGGTACATGCCTTTTTGCTAGCTAGACTATCTGACTCTTTATCAACTTGGCATCTGTGACCAGGGTCCAGCTTTAGGCACAACTAAAAGCTTGAAATAATCCAGTAAAAAAAATAAGCCCCCCATTCCATATGACAAAATGAATGTCACATGACATGGAAAAGAACCCTTTAGTACACAGAACTAACTGCACAGTTCTTCAGATTCACTCTGGAGGTGAACAAGATCCACAGGGCATCTTTTTTTCCCCTTGGAGAAAAGCTGTGGTGGTTCTGTGGCAGTATGCATCACTGGACATGCATACAGCATATTTCAAGACTGATAGTACAATCTCAACTGCTATTGAATATAGTATAAACCTATGTCAAAATGATGATAGTCAACCTATTTAAGATAAAGAAAAGGTGAGGTGTCAAGTAGGAATGTCATGAATGACTATTTTCTGAATTCCATTCCGTTGCTAATAATTAATATCATCTTTTTGGGGGCTCTAGCTTTAAAGTAATGAATGATAATTTCATGAATATTCAATAAAGATGCCTTTTTTGGTCCACTAACTGTTTCCTTTCATTTTTATTAGTGTTCAAGTTTTGCTGAAACCATATCCCTATATCTCAATGTGTGTTGCATAATAATTAACTTAGATCCATGTGGGTGAGAATTTTCTCTCATTTATCTGGTCTCTTGATCACTGGAATGCGGATCCACATCCTAATATGTTTTTTATACTTCAATCGTGTTGGCTTCAGTGCTTGTTCCTGCATTTGTTTGTTTGTTTGTTTTAAATTACACTGGAGAAATAAGTAGGTAACAGTAAGCATATATGATTGGGAGATGGTAAAATTGTTTAATTATGTATTACCAAAACTCCAGCAAAGTGTGTGAATTCATTTATTCATTTATGTTATTTGTAGTCCGCCTTTCTCACTGAAACTCAACACAAATTACAGGGTGTAATCAATAAAAGCAACACTGTGGGACATCCGATGAACACTGTAATAGGATTAGGATTCCTGAAATCTGAAACCAAGCAGAAATCTAAAAAACAAAGCTAAAACCAATCATAAATATTAACATGACATGTTAAACAAATGCAGCCATTACATAGTAGGATCATACATACAACAGATTGTGAGTACTATGCTCAGCATTATATTCCACAGTCCCCATGCCTTTATTAAACCATCTTTCGGAACAATTTCATTGTCGTATAGGCCTATTGCTTCGGTAAAAATGCCTACCTGAATTATTCAGTTTTGCATAGCTTTATATTTATTCATTCATTTATTTATTACATTTATACCCCGCCCTCCCAGCCATGGCCGGCTCAGGGTGGCTTGCAGAATGTCAGGAGCATGGGAGCCCTCCCAACTCCAGCAGCCATTTTATAAGGTGGGGGCTACAAGAAAGAATGGATCTCTATGGGCAGTTCTTGATTTTTCCCATTTGCAGGGTGGTACCTGTAGAAGGCCCTGCTTAGATGAGCAAAGCTAAATCAACATACAGAAGGGGGGGTGCAGCTCCTATGATCACCAAAAAATAACCAAAAAATAACAAGTAAGCTGTAATAGTGCAAATGTGCTCATATTCTTACAAAGGTGTACTTATGTTCTTACAGCAATACAAAAATACAAAGAATCTTATTAAAGTATATAATGTCTATAATATTTCAGTTCCAGATGTTCAATTCCAGATGTTGATGAAATTCTCCGGAGTAGAACCTTCGTTTCGTAAGAACTTCCTCCAAACATCAAATTCAGTTGTATCTTCTCATTTCAAATTTCATTCCATGATTAATGATAATGAACAATGAATTAATCATGGAATGAAATTTGAAATGAGAAGATACAACTGAATTTGATGTTTGGAGGAAGTTCTTACGAAACGAAGGTTCTACTCCGGAGAATTTCATCAACATCTGGAATTGAACATCTGGAACTGAAATATTATAGACATTAAATACTTTAATAAGATTCTTTGTATTTTTGTATTGATGTAAGAACATAAGTACACCTTTGTAAGAATATAAGCACATTTGCACTATTGCAGCTTACTTGTTATTTTTTAGATGAGCAAAGCTGTCATGGCAGAGCTTGAGGGGGAGGCAGTCCTGTAGGAATGAGGGACCAAGGCCATGAAGAGCCTTATACGTGATAGCCAGTTTTTTAAATTGAGCTTGGTAACTGATGAGTAGCCAATGGAATGGCTGCAGAATGAGAGTGATATATATGTTCCTCCTAGGTATAGGTTTCCCTTGCTCGAAAGCCAGTCAAACCCGACTCTAGGGATGCAGTGCTCATCTCTGTTTCCAAGCTGAAGAGCCAGTGCTGTTTGAAGACGTTTCCGTGGTCATGTGGCTAGCATGACTAGACGTCGAGGTGCAAGGAACGCTGTTACCTTCCCACCAAAGTGGTACCTATTTATCTACTTGCAATTTCTCGCTTTCGAACTGCTAGGTTGGCAGGAACTAGGACCAGAGACTGGAGCTCACTCTATCATGTGGCACTCAGGTCCTGTTAATAACCAGCTGAAGCATTCTGCATAAAGTGGGGTCTCCAAGTTGACTTTGAGGGGAGACCTATGTAGAATGCATCACCATGTTACCATAGAGTATATTCAGGTGGCCAGATCAGCTGAGCCAAGGTAGGGGGCCATCGCTCAGGCTAAACTGAGTTGGAAGAAACCATTTTTTTGCAGCTGCATTAACTTGCTTCTCCAGCAGTAATGTTAGATCCTGCATAACTCCTAGTCTCTTAACCAAGTCAGCAAGGATAAGCTGAACCCCACTGAAGATGGGAAGCATGATGAGTTTCAAGATGTCACCTTTTCAGCCAGCATTGCCTCTGTCTTGTCAGGATTTAGTTTCAATTTGTTCACTCTTAAACATTTAACCACAGCAGACATGCAGATATTCAGTACCTCTACGTCATCAGCAGGAGATATGAATAAGGAAATATAGACCTGGGTGTCATTAGCACATTAATGACAGCCAACTCCTAAACTACAAATAATATGTCCTAAGGGCTTTATATAGAGATTGAAAAGTATGGAGGATAAGTTTGCATGCTATGGAACCCCCCCAGGATAGGTTCCACATGGAAGACAACTGATCTCCAAAGGCAATCCTTTGACAAGCTGATGTAAAACAAGTATGAATATCATTGGCAAGATGCCTGGTTTAGTATTTTAGATAAAGTGGACATTAGATATTCATTGTGATAATTTGCTTGAGTGAACTTTGTAGCATTTTTAGATTTTTGCTTGACGTAGGATAGCTCCCTATGAAGTGTGAGGACAACAAAACTTACAGGGGCAGATTTTTACCGCTCTCCTCTTTTCCTCGGCAACTTTGCAAAACAGCTAAAAAAAGTCATGGAATACTGT
>NW_015162528.1:216867-230050 GCF_001447785.1 Gekko japonicus | reverse complement strand
AAAAAACTATGTAGCAAAGGGGGCTACAGTGAGAAGTGGGAACTGGGCAGAACAGAGCCCTATTCTGTTTGGACCTCTGATGTTGGGGGAATGAGGGTTTCCTGTCTTCCACAGACTTTCCCCTAGCCTAAATGGCCCTGATGGGGACTTATTTTCATAACTTTGGCACTGCATGTCCTCTGAATACTCCATATACAGCTCCAAAGTTATGCAAATGACTCCCTGCCAGCACCCTTTAAGCTGGGGAAAATGATGTGGAGGGGAAAGCAGGATCCCCTCCTCCCCCCATGCCACAGGTCATAGCAGAATAGGGCTTCTGCAGATTTTTTAAAGTGCCATACTACACTGCTGCTGTGTGGTTTCAGGGAAAATGACAAGCTAGTCAAGTCTGGGGAACCCCAGCCTAACTCACACACACAAAAAAAACCACACTGTAGTTTGGTCCTAAAGTGTGGCTTGCCAGCCTCCAGGTGGTAGTTGAGGATCTCCTGGAATCACAACTGACCTCTAGGCAACAGAGATCATTTCACCTGGAGAAAATGGCCATTTTGGAAGGTGGACTCTATGGTATTATACCCCATTGAAGTCCCTCCTCTCGCCAAACCACGACCTCCTTAGGCTCCACCTCCAAAATCTCCAAGTATTTCTCAACCTGGAGCTGGCAACCCTATCTGAAGTGCTGTTTATCTTTGATACACATGTGAACATTGAGCAATCACTGGTCCTGGAAGGGTTTGCGGGTTGTTGTTTTATGTGTGTGAGTGGGACCGGGGTTGGTCCTCGATTCTAGCCTATGGTCTTCTGTAGCATATAGCACATTTATTACCTTTGGATAATATGCCAGCTATGGGTTGTTCTTGAAAAGTGTGATCAGGCCACAGCAATCTATGCTGTGATCATATCCAAGCTAGATGTGTTGCATTTAGGATGGCCAGCAGGCTCCTTGCCTAGGCCTGGGGTTGTACCCTCTGACAAGGTTGATAGCCAAAAGAGTGCTACGCTGTTTAAAAAAATGCTGTTTGTACTATGCATTTGATACTATGAATAAAACCTGGATTTGTCTCTCTAATGCAGCTAGGCATTAATAATGATAATGACATTCATTAAGAACCACAATTTTAAAAATTCTATTTATGTAGGAAATATATGCTAATGAAAAATTGCTAATTAGTTTTACGATAATTGATAGAGGCAATTCAAAGTCTCTAAGTATGCAGGTCAGACCTCTTCTTCTGTACTTTACAGTAAATTTGAAATGAAAGAAGAAAACAAGGGTTCCCCCCCCCCATGTTAGCACAGAGTTAAGCAATTAATTTATGATTTTTCAAAAAAATGTTTTGAGTGCAGTGAGTTCATTTGCCTACATTGTTAAATAATTTTACCATTTATAAATTAGTATGGAGAAAGAAGTGGTACTCTGTGGAACAGAGCGAACATACATTTTCTTCTACTGCATATGTAGGGGTGCCAGGCACAGCCTGCCAACCAGTGGGAGACCCCAGGGGAGGGGTCATGGAGTGGGGGCATCATCAGTGACAGTGATAGAAAAAATATCAAGTTTCCAGCAATTCCTAGATAGGACTGATGTCACATCTGGGTTTTCCAGAAGGGCCATCATGCCATCAGACCGATGACCCTTTTCTTATATTATTTTCCCCCACTGCTATTCTGAGCTGCAATGGAAAACTGCAGCTGGGAGCAAAAGGTTCCACACCCTTAGCAGGGTTTAGCAGCCCTATGTAGATGAATGGTTTAATTGTTAGCCTACTGCTTTTTAAAAATTGCCTTCCATTTTCCTTTATTTGACAAACTAGAATGGGGAAGATGGGGATGTGGGTTATGAAGGATGTCAGTATTATTCTGAACATTGGAATGACGAGTGGCGGTGGTGACGAGTGAAGTGGCAATTAGTGGCGGCAAGGAGGCGCAACACCAATGGTGGATTGGACGTCGGCAAAACGCGGAGCCAGAAGACGCAAAGGACGTAGAGGTGCAGGCGCGGCGGAGCCAAATGGACAGAGCCGGAGCCGCGCTGATGTGAACCGCGCACCAGATGGGCCCGCCGAACACAGCCGATGCCGAAGACCACTGGAAGGAGAAGAAGAGGAGCCAAAACTGAAACGCTTTGAAATAAATTTTGCTTTTCTTGAAAACGTGGATTTATTCTCGATGCTTGGGGATCCAACATATTGTTAGAACTGGGGATACACAGATTAGTCAATAAAGTTTCGCAGTTCGACTTAGTACGCTCAGAGACCCCTTGGGGGGTTCGAGCGGGATACAAGCCGAAAGCATAAATAAATAACATGGAGCTTGTCATGATTCTAGGCATGAGGCTAAAGAATGGAGCAGCCTGTAAGCCTCAAGACAGCCTTTCTATAATACACAGGTAGGCAGCCAGTGGAAGATTGGTGGGGCAGCATCGCATGTCCCATGATGTCATTTCTGGGAAAACCTGAAAGCTACATGATGTCACATCTGGGTTTCCCCATATGCGACATCATGCTGTTCATGAAATCATTTTTGGGTTTTGTTTTGTTTTTAAGAAAAATTATCCTGCAGCTAGGGTTGCCAGGTCCACTTACCTGGCTGGTGAGGGGTGGGATGGAGCCTTTTGGGAGTGGGGAGGGGGGGCGACATCACATGGCGCAATGACATCACATGGAAGTGATGGCATCAAAACTGGGAATGTTGTGTGGTGATACTCTATGAATTTGGTCAGAACTCTATGGTTACCAGAATGTATATGGCCCAGCACTGGGATGGAGGGTGTTCACTCCATGAGCAGTAGTGAGGTTGCATTTGGAGGGAGTTGGTCCCTCATCTCACTGTGGGAGTGAGTCTGGCCTACTGAGATCAGGTATTGAGAAAGAAATAGGAAACAAATAAAGCAATCATGTTAGGGAGTGTTGTTTTCCAGCTGGCTTCTTTACTATGTCAGTTTTGCCCTAATTCTGTCAGATTTTTATAAACTGCTCTTTTATTTACTTAACTGTTATAATATTTCATAAACTGTTTCTCATTCACTTTCCCTGGATCCTTCATGCCTCATATTTGCTCAAACATCAGGGCATGGCTGCCCTGATTGGAAAGTGCATTAACTGACAGGCAGGGAGAGTGCTCTGGGGGCCCTCTCCAGTAAAGCCCTAAAACCAGGCCTGAAAGAAGAAGAAGAAGAGAAGAAGAAGAGATTGGATTTATACCCCGCCCTTCACTTGGAGTCTCAGAGTGGCTTACAAACTCCTTTCCCTTCCCCTCCCCACAACAGACACCCTGTGAGGTGGGTGGGGCTGAGAGAACTCTGACACAAACTGCTCTTTTTCAAGGACAGCTGTGCCAGAATTATGGCTTGCCAAGGTCATCCAGCCAGGTGCAAGTGGAGGAGTGAGGAATCAGACCCCATACTCCCAGATTAGAGTCCGCGCACTGAACCACTACACCAAACTGGTGACAGGAGGGACAGGAGGAAAGGAGGATGTGTGTGGGGATGGCTGAACCTTGGAAGAGACATCCTATCTGTAGCAAACCATGCAAGGCCCTGCCCCTTTCTATGACAGAGCTCCTGCATATTCTCTTGTTTGACCATACATGGTAGCAGAATAGGGTTGCCAGGTCCCCTCATTGTGCTGGTGGGGGGATTTGGAGGGGCATTCTGGGATGTCCCTGTCATGATGACATCACCCAGAAGTGATGTCATCCTGCTGAGGAGAGCCAGTTTGGTTAAGAATGCAGACTTTAATCTGGGAGAACCAGGTTTGATTCCCCACTCTTTCACATGCAGCTGCTGGTGTGACCTTGAGTCAGTCACAAGTTCTCTCAGAGCTGTTCTCTCAGGAGCAGTTCTTGAAAGAGCTCTCAGCCCCACCTACCTCAGAGGGTGTCTGTTGTGGGAAGAGCAAGAGAAAGAGATTGTAAGCCACTCTGAGACTCCTTCGGGTAGTCTCTTCTGGGGACATCATGCAGCAACACTCTGGTTTTTGGGCAAAACTCTATGACAAAACCAGCCGCAAATCTTAAAGTTTTGCTCTCAAACCAGAGCGTCACTGTGCAATGCCATCAATGTGATGACATCGCTTCTGGGTGATGCCATTGCATCAGAGACATCATGCAGTGACATTGCTGTTTGGGGGTGGGGTTTCCCACACTGGCCAGGAGGCCAATGACAGGCAGAAGCCCTGAAAATCAGAGAACCCTCTGCCAGGACCTGGGGACTGGCAACCCTATTGCAGAATACAGCTCAAGTGGGCCTCTTTGCATAAAGAATAAATGCAGAAAGCTCACCAACATTGATCTTTCTAGATGGGTAGCCACATAAGCCTGTAGCAGCAAAACAACTTGTAGCTTTGAACTGGCCTGTCTTTGTAATTCCCCCCCCCACACACCTTTTCTGTTGTGTATATAATCTGGGCCTGGTGGGTATGTATTCCTATGAATCTGAAAAGTGAGATCTGACTATGGAGGGGGGGAGGAGGGAAATGTATTAGTCTTTAAGATGCAATTGGACTCCTGTTTTGTTTTGTGGGATTGATCTTGCATAGGATGACATAATCCTTATTTAAAATTATCCCATTTTCTCTTTTTTATAGTAGGAAAGGAATAATATCAAAGTATTGCCTGCTATGATGTGTGTGTTTACACGAGTACATAAACATACCATGGATTACGTGTGCATACGATATGTAAAGGAGGACGAACACTAAGTTTTATTATAGTTGGAATTCCATCTTGACAAGCAAAAGATGTAACCAGTGCTTTTCCTCTTGAAGTACAACAGTTTTTCCTTCAATTTCAGATGTTTCCGAGCACTGAAGACTCTAGTTTTTCACTTCATAACAAAAATTCTCTGTGAAATGGCAACAACAGAAGACAAAATTTTACTTCAAAATATTCCTGTTTTCTCATCTTTTCCTCCTCAAACCTATGTTGGCAGACTTTGGTGACAAATAGTTCTTTGGGTGGTTTTTTTTTTTTTTTTTTGCAATAAGCAATTACTCATAAATGAGGGGAAAAAGAGACAAAGGGATTACTACATGAAAGCATTTAGACCTCAAGTGCAGAACTAGTTTATGAAAATAGTTGTGAGCCTATTGGTATGAGCACATGTGCTAATAACTTCTGTTGGGGAACTGACACATTGGGAGAAAGACAATGACTTGACATAGTGTCAGATTAATACCTTTTGTCACCTGCTTTAGTTGCTGCACAACCGCCAGCTTTTCCAGGACTCAGCTCTGCTTATGGAAGAGGGATGGAAAGATCAAGGATCCTAGTCTGAGAAACAGAATAGATGGGGGGGGGGGGGCAAACAAACATGGAATGGCACTGTGATTCTGTTATCAACAAACTGGGGTAAGAAGCATTTCCAAGCTGCATATTAGGATATTCCTAATTTATGTCATACCATTAACTGGGGGATTTTACTGCCACATGATTAGCTTAGATTACATTTATTTTTAGTTTTTTTTGAAACCCCCGGAGGGGTATTTTTATTTTTTCAATATGACTACAAACTACAAAGAAAAATATAGGAAGGGGAACTACAACTATGGATAAAGAAAAGATACCCACACTAACTAAAAACCCAAGAGTGGGAGGCCCCCTTTATTTATTTATTTATTTATTTGATTTATAGCCCCCCTCCCCCATGCAACAGGGCTCAGGGCAGGTAACAACAGACTTCATAGATTGAAACAATTATTGAAACAACTCTTACAATACTAGTAGCAACCAATGTTCCCTCTAAGCTGAGTTGGTGCGAGCTAGCCCACAGTTTTTTAGCCTCCGGCTCACACATTTTTTTCTTAGCTCTGGAGGGACGACTCCAGAGCAAACTAATTTATGCAGTAGCCAAATTGCTCACTCACAACTTTAATGCCGGTAGCTCACAAAGTAAAATTTTTGCTCACAAGACTCCACAGCTTAGAGGGAGCATTGGTAGCAACTAATAAGATGACACATAAAAGGAAAATACAGCACAATGACCCTCATCTCAAAGGGGGAGTGGATATCATACAATTTGGTAAATAAGGAAATAACAACAGGGAAGGGAAAGGGGGAGGGAAGGAAGTTAGCCCAGATGGAAACCATCACTGTCCTCAACCATAGGCCTTGAGGAACATCTCCATCTTACAGGCCCTGGAGAATTGCATCAGATCTCACAAGGCCCGGGTCTCACTCAACAGAGAGTTCCACCAGGCCACAGCCAGGGCTGAAAAAGTCCTGGCTCTGGTCAAGGACAGTTGGATACTCTTTGGGGCAGGGATGGACAGTAAGTTGTTATCCATTGAGCATAAATCTCTTTGGGGGGTATACCAGGAGAGGTGGTCTTGCAGATATGCTGGTCCTAGACTATTTAAAGCTTTAAAGGTTAATACCAAAAACTTGAACCTGATCCGGTATTCAACTTGGAGCCAGTGCAGCTGGTGGAGCACAGGTTGGATATGGGCTGTAACTGGAATTCCCGTAAGAACACGTGCCACCACATTCTGGACCAGTTAGAGTTTCCAAGTCAGCCACAAGGGTAGTCCTACATAGAGCGAGTTACAGTAATCTAATTTGGAGGTGACCATTGCATGGTTCACTGTGGCTGAGCCAGGGCGAGACAGGAAAGGAACCAACTGCCTAACCTAGCACAGATGGAAAAATGCCAGTTTGGCCACATTTGTGATCTGGGCCTCCATCGAAAGTGAATTACAGCCAGGAGAAAGGTGGAACAGAAGTCCTTCCAGGGTGATCCCTGCTCCCTTTCTCCCTATTAGATGTTCTTGCATAAATGTTCTATAAGATGTTCTTGCAGGTTCATCATGAGAACCTCGCCAAACTCGCTCTAGTCATCTAAGCTCCCACTTCATCCCCCATGGTGTACAAGGAGTTAGTTTGGGGTGGGAGTGAAGAGGATGTTGGGGAGCAATTTCATCAATATCTTCTTGGGCCTTCTTGGTGCCAGCGCCACTGTTCCTCCCTGCCTGGTGGCTTTTCCAGCATGCTATGCAAAGAGCCATGGCTGCAGCACCCTTCCCACCAGCAGGCAAATGAAATGGGCTGCAGCAGCTGGGAGGCACATACTCTTGCAAGGTATGCTGGTAAGGGGCAGGGGAGTGCACGGCCCCTTCTCTGGAGACCTGCTTGGGGCTGGAACCACCCAGCTGCACCTCTGTGCATGTGATGTGGAGGTGCCGCCAGCAGAGGTGAGATGAGCAGCAGCAGCAACTGACCTGGAACACTACTCTGTGCTCTGAAGAAGGTAGCCTCATGCCCCGCCGAGCTGGACCGAGAGGCAGTGATGGAAGAAGTTTCTTTTTCCTTTATTTTCTCCAATTCCAGGGTCTAGTACAACTTATGAATCGAAGAATATTTGGCTTCTTTCAGATTCTGATTTCAATGTTATCTTCTGTATGGTGAATTTTTGCAACCCTATATTGATTGTATCATTGCTCTGCTTGTAGCCCATGTGGCTTTCAATAGTATAATTAAATTAAAGTACAGTTGCCCTTAAGTTTTCTTAAGAGGGGGTGGCAACTTCCACGGCTTCTTCTCTCCCACTCCAGTCCTCTTAGCTCCCTGAAATTTTGTTCCAGTGGGGTTTGGAGACTTTCAGGAACAACATGGAAAGGGGCTGTAATGGGAGGCAGTTAGTTAGATCTATCCCAGTAATTCATACCAAGGAACAGATTTCTGATAGTAGCTCCCATCGGGGATAAAGTTAGTAGGAACTGTGCTTCATAACCAATGGATCTCCCATCCTCAGTAGTAGAAAGCAACCTCCTTTTATAAGTCAAGCAAATACTGGTAGGTATGAATTAGTATGGTAATGAGATTTCTTTTCTTTTACAGGATCTTCAAACTGCAGGAAGGCTTCCATTTTTTACAAAAACAGAACACTAGGTAATTAAGGCCCTAAATGTTTTAGGGACATTCAAGTATTTTAGGCTGCTTAATGTTATTTTGTGATTTTTTTAATGCTCACTCTTGTTTTTATGGCTTCTTTTATTATTAATAATTCTTAAGGTTTTGTTGCTGTTGTTGTTTTGCATTGCTTTTACTTTGTGAGTCATCTCTGGAGCATGTGCATTTTCTAAATGAATAAATAACCCTAAACCCAGACTTGCCACTTTCCTGTCTTCATTGTGCCCTCTCCTCTTTCTGTCTCCCAATATGACAGATCTTCCATAAGACCTTGGATAGGACAAATTGTGCTTAAAGCACCAGAATATAATACGGAATGGGGCAATGTTGAGCTTCCCTGACATCCATGCCTTGTGCTTTACTTACATGTGTGGGGGGATCACCTATCTTTGTAACTTTGCCACTAATTGGCAATGAGGTGTGGGTGTGGGGGGGTCACCTGTCTTTGTAGCTTTGCCACTAATTGGCAATGAGGTGTGGCTGCTTAGTGTGTGATACAAATTTACAGGTGTCAAGAGATTGCAAATCCTGAATCAACTGTCCTCTTTCCTAATCACTGACATGTCTCATCACCACTCCTTCATCTCTTTCCTGGTTTGGTGTGTATTCATTGTTAGGGAAAGGGCAAAGGCTCTCCCTTTTTTTGTTACCAGGCATGTAAGCCAGGCATGTTAGAGCACTGAAGCCTGGGTATCTGCCTCTGTCCCTTCAGGCTCTGCAGTCTGTTGTCTGCCAGCTCATATAAGTGAAGTATTTCAGTCTTTCCCCTGAAGGACAAGTGGGCTGGCTGCTATTGCCTATCTAATGAAAGGATGGGGCAAGTAATAATCTCCCTGCCTTTTTCCCCTTCTCACCTTTCCTGTCTACCATCAGCTAAAAACAAAATGTTTCCCAATGCCCCTTGCAGGATGTGCAGACATGATCTGACATTGCTTATTTAGCTAAGGCTGCGGTCACACGGAGCATTAGGCACGCTAGAGGGACAGAAGATAGGCGGATTTTCCAGGCGTGATCTCACCACCACATCTGGGAAGCGTCAAGCTCCCGTGGCGAACCCAAGGCTTCCCGCGGAAGATGCGCGGTAAAAAACTAGTACCTCAGAGGTACTAGTTTCCTGAAACTGCAGGGCGAGGGCGGGCGTCTGATCAAGTTTCCGGTGGTAGTTCCGGCACCCACCCATGTCCCCTCGCAAAAAGGGTTTTTTTTCAAAGTCTCCACGGATGCGCACAAGCACCCAAGGGAGCATGCGCACATTTGAGTTTAAATAAAACCCCAACCCAGTTTGCCTCGCGCCCCACTTCTTTGCCGCGCCACAGGACTGTGGAGTGATCGGCACCTCCCCCCTACCACGGGACCTCCACGGGACCTCCACGGTAGGTCTGCTTGCGCCACCGCACGTTTTTTAGCCCTGGGGCAAACAGCCACGCTCCCCCCCGCATTTTCCTGCCCGTGTGCCCGCAGCCAGCGATAGGCAAACCCCTCTTCATGTATCTTCCCTATCTGCCAGTGGAAACAAACCAAACCCACAAGAAACTTAACAATAAACAGTCTTTTGTCTTTATATTCACTTTCTTCATTGTGTCTTCTTCTTTCCAAGATACATTGTTAAAGAGAATATAGTGTTTTATAGTATCATTCTCTGTTAACCAAGGGAATTGATTGTAATAAATCTTCTTTTTCATTTTTTCTTTCTTTTGTAAATTAGCTACAGCTTCTTCTGTACTTCTGTGCAGGCTCTTAGTAGCTGTCATTAAGCAGCAATCAAGTGCTCATAAATGATTTAACAATCTCTAACTACTTTTAAGTCCCAGGAAGTAGTTCATTATGTCTGATGGATTGACCCCCCCCCTTCCCTCCAGTGTTTCTAAGCATTTAATATCTGGCTGTGGTTACCGTCCACTATTTAAATAGCTGACATGTGAGATAATAAGCTCTAATTTTCTTCAGTAAAATATTTTCCATATCTATCATCTATCCATCCATCCATCCATCTATCCATCTATCTATCTGTGATTTTATTTGTGACATGCATATTACATTATTAGAAAAAATATTTACTTGAGTCTGGAAGAATTTTTTAGAAGAATACTTAAATACTCAAAAACCCCAATCTCTCTATTCATGTAGCTGCATGAGAGATTTCTAATTATTAATAATGTTCCATTCCAGCAATTCTCATGTCAGCCTCCTGCCTAGCCTCCAATCAAGCATCTCTCATCTCAGTGCTGTCATCTACATTCAGCCTCAGCTAAGGTTCCTGTTGGCATGCTGTTTTATGCTCCTGGTGGTCTCCTGGATCATTTTCTGACTGGCTTAAATGTGGCTTATATTTGTTTGTTGTTTTTATGATTTTATTGTGAAGATTTCCCCCCTTTGTGAGCTGCCTTGATCTGGAAAGGCAGCCTAACAATGTTTCAAATAAATAAAGAATACAATAGCCAAGACATAATTATTAAAATCCATCCAATGTGTTAATTTTATTTATTAGTGGACTAAGGGCGCAATCACACACACAATTAGCCGCACCATAGGCACGGATGTCAGGCAGATTGAAAGGGTGCGATCAGACACAAACATCTGGGAAGTGCCCCGCACCCATCGGCAACCCATTTTGCTCTACTGCGGAAGACACCAGGGAAAGTCCGGTAGCAAATGGGTTGCTATGGGCCACGGACAGACTTTCCCCTGTCTGATCAGCGCGTTTTCATGACCATCCTGACTCCGTGTCATTGCTTCCCCCCCTTCTCAGTATGTGCATCATTGCATACTCCATAGGGAGCCCTTAGTGCTGAGATGTGATTCATCAATTCCCCGTTTAAGTGCATCGGGAACAAAAAGCAAAAAACAAACAAACCCTGGCTCACCCACAGTTGCATCTGATCATGCAGTGGCAGGCTGCCCCTGCAGCTTCAAAGCATTGTGTGATTGTGCAACTGCGGGTCAAATTCCTCCGGACGACATAGCCTCACCACCCCCCCACGTTATCTCACGTGTGTGATCGCCACCTAAGATTTCAGTTTTAAAGACACTTTCCTGGGAGCTAGCAACATTAAATAACATGGGATTTACTTCAAAGTAGACCTTCTTAGGATGAATCCCTATAATTTACAGGGAGTTATCCAACAAATTCCAAAGCAGCTTCTCAGTCTAAATCGCATAAAAAGTTAAAAGCTATAAAACATTTAGAACATTTATAAACTCTTGTTAGATAGAAAATCATAAAAATAGTGAGAGCCAGGGCTATATCATTTAATTCAGGGGTGTCAAACTTATGGCCTGGAGGCCAGAACCATCCAGTCCAGGGCTCTTACCCAGCCAGTGAACAACTGGTGACTTACTTTTATTATCAAATGACAAAGGCTGTACTTTATGTCCCTGTATACTATCCCAGTTCTAACGAGTAATCAGTGGTGGAAGTGGAAGGGTAGGCATCACGGAAATACTTAAAGGAAATACTGTAAGAGTGTTAATGTTTTTTGCATGTTTGTATTTTGAATTAAAAAATAATATTGTTCATTGGATTTGTGTGTGTCCTTTACAAAATTTATATCTCTGCTACCTGGCATTACATTTCACAACACCCATGGCCTGGCCCAACAAAGTGACATTTATGTCAGATCCTGCCCTCATAACAAATGAGTTTGACGCCTCTGATTTAAATGACTATTTAAAATAAAATCACTTTCAAATTCCTTCAAAAAGGAAAGGAATTGGAAAGAGGAGTAAAGCCAAAGCTTAGTGCAAGGGGCTTTCCTTATCTCTGGGGTATCCAATAAAAAGGCTCTGCTGAATGAAAAACATAAAATAAAAGATTGCATTCCTATGGGTTTGGAGGTCTGCTGGTTAGGCAGAGAGTCCATTAAGGACTTCAGGTATTTTGAAGACAGGTAGGATTTGGGTACAGTTACCATTAAAAAGGGGCAGGCTCATATAAAGGTTTAGGTGTTGTTCCTGTTTAAAATGGTTAAAAATTAAAAGACTTTCTGTTCCATGTTATTAGTTTTATTGTTGGTAGAAAAGCAGCTTGGAAGAAGCCTACTCATTAGATGGACCTAGGTTTTCCCTAGTGTGGGGAGAGGGTGCCAGAAGAGGTTTGTTCAGTGTTACAAGTCTGAATCAGTCAAGCATTAAACCTGCTTTGTAACTGTTACTCTTTCTCAGGACTCAGCTTTCTAGTAACTTGATTACCGTAATACTGAGAAGGCTGGAGAAAAAAAGTAAACCAAGAAAGAGCTAAGCCACACATACTGCTTAGTTGTTTTAATCAAGCATACTGTGGGATTCCTTCAAGTCTCTAATACCCTCATAATAGACCAAGTGAGTGCCAGGTGGCACCTTAAGTCCAAGCATTATTCTCACTGAGGACTAGACAACTAAGCAGTCCAGAAAGTCCCAATTATAAGAATAACAGTATAAAAAATAATGGAATGAAATTTAAACCCCAATTTTCTGGGTCTGCAGACAAGGTGTCATCATTGTCATTTTAGGGGAATATTTTGTCTGTATAAATGCAGCTATGACAGACCCCTGTCTCTTTCCCAACACCCAGTTTGGAGTAGTGGTTAAGAGCACGGACTCTAATCTGGGAGAACCGGGTTTGATTCCCCACTCCTCCACTTGAGAGCCAGTTTGGTGTAGTGGTTAAGTGCACGGACTCTAATCTGGGAGAACCGGGTTTGATTCCCCACTCCTCCACTTTCACCTGCTGGGTGACCTTGGGCAAGCCATAGTTTTGATAACAGCTGTCCTTGAAAAAGAGCAGTTTCTGTCAGAGTTCTCTCAGCCCCACCCACCTCACAGGGTGTCTGTTGTGGGGAGGGGAAGGAAAAATGATTACACAAGCCACTCTGAGACTCCCTTGGGTAGTGAAGGGCGGGGTATAAATCCAATCTCTTCTTCTTCATCATCCAGGCAAAATTTTTCCACCAAAAATATTTTAGTTCCCCCAGTAACTGAGTCACCCTCCAGTAGAATGTATTTCTTCTTTGTTTGATAAACTTAAATTGTCCCACTCTGTCACAGATATTTATTTAGACTTTAGACCCAGTACAGAAACTTGAGAGAAATACAGGAGTTGTCCTGTTTTATAAACGCTTGTGAAATGGCACTCGAGGCAGATTAACTTTCAAAAGCAGAATAAAGATTTTATAAAACAGGCAGGGAATATATAAATATAAGAATTCAAGGTATAGAGGTTGCTGAGATAAAGTTGAGGTTTTTGAACATACAAGACAGTGTTGTTGAAGCTTAATTTCTGAGTTTCAAGTTCTTTTCAGTG
>NW_015162528.1:201807-215867 GCF_001447785.1 Gekko japonicus | reverse complement strand
GATCTCGCTTCAGAGTTCAACCATGCTTCTTCCCTCCCCTCTCCCAGAGCCTCCTGATAAGTCTCCCCCCCACACACACACCCGGCTTGTCAGCCTCACCTAGGGTTGCCAGGTGCCCCCTGGCCACCAGCTGGGGATGGGGGGGGTTAGGGTTGCCAGATCCAGGTTGGGAAACTCCTGACGATTTGGAGATGGAGCCTGGGGAGGACAGAGACCTCAGCAGGGTACAATGCCAAAGAGTCTGCCCTCCAAAGTATCCAGGGGAACTGATCTCTGTAGTCTGGAGATGAACAGTAATTCCGGGGAATCCCCCCGGTCCTATCCGGAGGCTGGCCTCCCTAGGTACAATGCTGTTGGGTCCACCCTCCAAAGTATCCATTTTCTCCAGGGGAACTGATCTCTGTAGTCTATGAGCTACAATTCAGTGGGAGCCCCAGGTCCCACCTGGAGGCTGGTGTCCCTAAATCACACGCATACACACAACGCCCAGCTACATTCCATTGCATTTGGTTTGTACGCCGCTTGCAGAAAGTTGGGAGTTTTGGGCCCCGTGGCCTTTCTGCGCTGTAAATATTAAATGTTAATTTCTTCTGCAAAGAACCAACTTATGGTTTATGGTTTATAATTGTTGACTTTTGAATACTGTTATTATAGATATATCTATTTTGTTTTGTAAACGTTGAGACACCTTTGATCTTCAACCTTCTTCTTCTCTTTTTGCATGTACAACCTATTCTAAATAAACTTTGTTGGTTTAAAAGATATTACAGTTTTCCACTAACTCCTAAAGTGTCTAAACTTCTCCCCTTTATCACAGACCAGGGTTCTCTTCCCAACCCCTTTCACTGGCAGGAAGTTATTCTTCTTGTCCCTAAGAAGCAATAACTCATTTTACTATTTGGCTTGTATGAGAGTTCTGTCTAACTTCCTAGACCTTCTGCCAAATCCTTTTCCAGTATCCCTTGTCTGTATAAGGTTGTTCTGTAGCTTTCTTGACTGAGAATCTAAGTTCTCCCTCAGAAAAGTGCTAATATATTTAAGACAATGGGGTCTTTATTCTTCTCTTTGTAGAAGTACTTTTCTGATAACTCCCAAACAGAAATCACTGACTCCCGAAGTCTCTTCCCTCAGAAACAAAACCCTCTGACTGCTGATCCAGAAGCTAGATTTCAGATTAAGACCAAAAGGCAAACAAACCCAGATCAGCTGTTTTATTTCCTCTCTAAGCTTATGCTGGCCAGTCAGAGAGTGAGTAGAGCAGCCAATCACATAAGGACATCTCTCCAGGGAAGATTAACTCATAACTTCTCTGACTCTTTGTCCCAAGCAGCATTTTAAAAAGCCTGTTTTTTTCTGAGTAATCCATCATAGCACTTTCCTTCTGAACAATAATAGAGACTGGTATCATATGACCCTTGGAATAGGAAACTAAATTAGAGAAACGTGGGGGAGGGACTCTGTGTTTCAGTTAATACAGTTAGTTGTGCACTTAGGACTGGTTTCTTTCATTCCCTTTATTTCACTTTGACTATTGCTTATTCCTCTATGCTTCTCACCAATGTGGGGGGGAACAAAGTTCATGAGGTACATCTTCCAAACAAAAAATGTAGAGACAAAATTAAACATATGTTGCTAGGTTTTGTATAAAAAGGGAAAGCCTTGCCTGTGTGTCATTATGCCCTTTAACAATACAAAGAATTGGTTAATTTTAAATCAGTGGACAGTCCGGGATGCTGCTGGTTCAAGGACAAATAACTGAGATACCTGAAGAAGTGTGCATGCACACAAAAGCTTATACCCAGAATTAAACTATGTTGGTCTTCAAGGTACCAATGGATTCAAACTTTGTTCTATTGCTTCAGACCAAGTTACCCACCTGAATCTAAATCCTTTTTCTGTTTAAAGATGTAGAGCAGAAGCTCATACAAATGGTTCTTCCATTGTGTCTAACTGATAATTCTATCAGCTAATCCCCCATTCAGAACAATGCTCACCCTGCTTTGCAGATGGGGTTCCATTCTCAGGGTAATAGGGTGCAGTCAGACAGTGTGCTGGGAGCAGTTTAAATTGCTCCAGCCCCAATGCATTTTTTTTAACCTGGAGAATCGCGATCACACTCACCTCCTTGCTCTGGATCATTGTGCGGTCACATCGCTCCCCACCGTCCACAGGCAGGAGTGTGCGTCGGTGTTGTTTTTCTCTCTCTCAGTTTGGGCATGTGCACAGGAAGCCATCTGTAGAACTAAAATTTTTGTGTGTGCACAGAACAGCGATTTCCACTTCAACCCAACTGCTGTAACACTTCCCTTTAAACTTTAAAGGAACACTTCCCTTTAACCCCAAAAATGGCCTCCGTGAGATCCCGAACTCATCTAAATGCTAAAAGTAGGCACCGTTTAAACATTGTTTTTAATAACGCAATGGCAGAGCTCCGCCTATGTGCACACCGCCAACACTTTTAAAAATGGCGGATGAAAAGTGGAAGCCTCGAGCAGCTTGTGGCTCAACACCGGAGGAGCGATCACACGGGGGGAAATGTGGCTGGAAACAGAGAATCAGGAAAACACCACTTGGGGACCTGGTAACAAAATACTCTGGTTTAAAGGGGATTTGAGCCGGAAAGCGATGGCTGGGGACGGGAGGCAGATGTTGACTGTGCGATCATGTGTATAAAATCCGTTTCTGACCTGGCACGACACCAGATCAAATGGCGCGTCTGAACACACCTCTGGATAGACTTTTTAACTCACTGTTATGGCTTTCTTGCTGCATTCTGCTTCATGTGTTTAAAAAGAAAATCAAAAGTGAGCATCAGTGAAAGAAATCAGTTTTACTATATGAATGTTCTCTTCCTCCACTGCAGGAAGCCCATCTATTCAATTTTGCAATATCCCTCACTGCAGTAATCATGCTACATCAAATAAAACTTTGGGGAATCAGATAAGATGATAAATTATTTTATATGGAATGTTGTCTATTACTAGGCCATCAATTAGTATTAAGCCTGCAATCTCCAGGGGAATTTAAAAGTGGCCTAATCGACTCTTCTTCCCTGCTTCTTCCACAGTATCATCCACATGTATATTATAGTTTGGACTAAGTGGACATTTATTACTCAGCCAAGCGTAAGAGAAGCTTGGTAATTCAAAATGGGTAATTGGCTTTCATGGAGACTGAAGAGGAAAACTTGGCATAACATGCTAATGTGTTGTCTTCTGCGTATGGAGATGTACATCTCAACATGGCTTTATGCCAAGAACTTCCCAGCCTTGCATTAATGCAATAATACTCATGCTTTACTCTGTATTAAGTCATATCCCATGATTCATACTGTTTGTTTTACAGATGTAGTGTTTTTGTTTTGTTTTGTTGCTGAAAAGAACAAAAATTGTTTGAAATACTGGATTGTGGAAGTTTTACAATAAGTTGTTGCTAAGGCAACCATTAAGGCTCTAAAGCTATTTTGCACTTTTCTACTGGTAAGGGGAAAATATTTTTTTCCCTGGTTTTCAGTTCATCATCTTTCACTTTCAGCTGAGCTTTCCCAAGCTATAGTCTATTCTGGGTCTTCCTTTGATGCCTTCATTAATTTTTGAAGATAAACTAAGCTTTTGAAGATAGGTTAATATAGAAGTGGGAACAGTTTACCTTCTCACCGCTTAGTGATTCCTCTGCTGCAAACATATCTGGCATTGTCGAAAACATCATACTTGTTTGGAAAGGTCTTTTTATCTTGTTAGTTACTTGATGCTAAGGGACGGATGCCTTGCACAAAGACTGTGCAGTGGCAACTAGGAGTCTTGCATTTCAAAATTCCTGAACCAAAAATATACATGAAAGTTACTGGTGTGGGTCATGACCATGACTTTCCAGAATGGTTACACAAACTTGGAGTTCTTAGGCATTATGGAAAAAATCCTATTCTCTCCCAAATCTGTGTTGTTTTTTCATGTTTAGGTGCTTACCATTAGCAGTCACAGGCTGCTTGTTTTTCTTCGATTCTCTGAATTTCCCAGTGCAAGCCAGGGGCAGGGCCCAAGAGATTACCTATTTTAAGTTATTCCTCCTTCCTTCTCTGTTTTGTGAGGGCAGAGACCTTTTTTCCCTCTGCAAGTAGAATGCCTGAGGCCACCTTGTTCACAGCCCATAGAACTGGATCTCTTTGTCCAATTCTCTTGAAACTTGGGGTTTCTTTAGCAGATAGGCAGCACTAGCTCTCCTGCAATTTTGGTGTCATTTGGTTGAAAAAAGCCATTCCCATAAAGTTAGGGCTGCCAAGTGGGCCCGGGGGGCGGGGAAACCCCTGCTTTGGAGGCCTGATTTCCGCCATGGCGAAATCGGGCCCCGGGGGGAACTCCGCCCTCCGAAGCCACGTTGCTCATGTTGGGGGCGTGGCCCAGATCATTGAGGGAGAACCATATGGTTTCCCCCCGATGATCTGGGCCACACCCCCAATGTGAGTAATGTAGCACGTCACTTCCTGTGATGTGCTGGTGGCGCGCACGCTTTGCGCGCACACGCACGCGCCGATGAGGAGCTCCCAGAGCCCAGTGAGGCTCCCCCGCCGGGCAAGGTAAGACCACTTGGCAACCCTACATAAAGTTCCCCAACAGCAACAGCAGGACTACCATTCTCCTTCTGTCCCTCATTATTCACTTTGTGAAAGAAACAACAGACCACAACAAGGAATGATGGCAGACATGCAGGGTTTTTAGCAGCAAAGTAATTGTTTTAATTTTTCAGTCAGTCAGTATAAACATAGGAAATGTAAATGAATGCAGACAGGGATTTGTAATGCTTGTGGTAAGAATAATTTCCCACCAGTAGGAATCAGTGGAGGTAAGTTATATTGTTTTGGTTGATATCACTACTACTGCTTAATTTTCCACAAGTTTCCAATAATTTTTTTTTCTTGCAAACCTGAGGGTTCTTCCAAGTTTGCAGGAAAATGTCCATAATCTGTACATGGCTTCAATTCATAGATTTAACTATCCATAGGTGGGACTGTGTTGACTACTAGATAAATTGACAAGTGGAAACCATGATGATTTACAGAGTGAATTTACCTCTCCCCCACTAATTCCTCATTCCCTTTGTTGAAAACCCCCATAGCCTCTCTCCCTTTCCTGCCTCCTCTCATCATCTACCAGCCAGCTTATCTTTTTTCTCCCCATTTACAGTTTTCCACCCTTCCATACCCCCAGCACCCTTCATCCGGGAAAATTATGATCCAGTTACACGGTGTTACCACCAGTGGCCTTCCTTGTTGTTTGGGGAAATTAGCTAGGCAGCACGCAAGGCCGCAGGGGTACAGGAATCACACACCACTTGTATACTAAGGTCTGGCACAGTGGGAAAACTTCAGATTTGAAGAGTAAATTAAATAGTTTTTATTAAAGTATTTCCCTAATTACAAGCACACTAAACATTCAACAAGAGCGAGTAATACAGAACTAAGAAAGCAGAGGTGACTGATAGCAAATAGAGGGTCAGTTACAGGGTGATACACCCTATCCAGGTGTTCAGGGGTCCATGGAGATGAAATTATGGCCTAAACCCTAAAGGTTTAGGGGTGGACTGCCAGTTGGCATCAGGGCAGAGGCACACACGGTGAGGCCATGTATTCGCTGGGATATAGACATTGGAAAATGATGTAGACCAATGGGTGTCCCTGGGGGCTGGTCTCAGGTAAGAACAATAGATCATAGATTTACAAACAATCAGATAGGTTTGCCTAGTATACAAGTTTGTGGATTGTTTGCCTACTCACAGGTAATTCCAGATAAGGCAACTTCCATCACAGGATTTATTTATTTATATTTATTTATTAACATTTTATATACCATCTTCCATCGGCTGAAGGTGGCTTACAGTACATAACTGAAACAATAAATCCCTGAATTTCCCTCAGCATAATAAAATGCCTGCAATCTACTCTACAGTAAAAATGTGGCAGTGCTCAGAACTAACAGGGATTTTTCACTGTATCTTGCTAATCTAAATTTCCCATACTGTGAAGAAGATAATTTCAAGACTCAGCATTGTCAGATCTACTGTAGGTAATCTCAAAATTCTAAGTTCTTTCTTAAGGATGTGGCACATACATTCTAGACTGGTAAATTGGCTGAGGGCCTTGCATATTCTACTCTTTACTCTGTGTCAAACAGCATGATAGTGCTTAGAGGAATTGCTGCTCACTACCATTACACACTTGGATCGTTGGTTTGAGCAAAACAGGAAAAATACAGCTCTCTGAAATTTAAGTGGCGATACTACCAGCATAATAGAAATTATTATTTTCTGAAATTACACCAGCTATTCTAGACTTGAGGCAACTTTCCACAAAATAGAAATTAATATCAGTGCATGATGCCCAGAGAGACTTATAAAAGTAGAAGCCTCATAATTAGTTCTGCTGTAGATTCAAGGCTCTAGTCTAATCCATAAATTTCCAGCAGCAATTGCTGAAGCCATCCGAGGAAAGGCAGACAGCAGCAAGGCACCTGTTTATTGCTTCTAAACCAGGGATGCTCAAATAACCACTCATTTGGCTTGTACCTTGTTCGCCAGTTGCAAACAGAGGCATGATTTTTCAAATATCAGTTTGATAGTTCATTGACTATTTGTGGGTGTTCAACAGGTTGTTCTACTGTATTCCTTACTAACTAAGTAGAACAGTACACTTGGCTTAGACCCTTCAGTGGTACCAATGATTTCTGTTCACTTACCAGAGAGCCAGTTTGGTGTAGAGAACCTATTTCGTGTAGTGGTTAGGAGCGGGGACTCTAATCTGGGAGAACCAGGTTTGATTCCCCGTCTTCCACATGAAACTGCTGGAGTGACCTTGGGTCAGTCACAGTTCTCTCAGAGCTGTTCTCTCAAGAGCAGTCCTTGAAAGAGCTCTCTCAGCCCCACCTACCTCACAGGGTGTCTCTTGTGGGGAGGGGAAGGGAAAGAAGATTGTAAACTACTCTGAGACTTCTTTGGGTAGTGAAGGGCGAGGTAGAAATCAAATCTCCTCTTCTTCAGATGCATTCTCCTGCACCATGGCAATTTAGTGACAGTACGAGCAGACAATGTAGGGTTTGGTAGGGTGGCAATAGAGTTTCTAGTGAATTCTACAGCATCATGCCAATGTGATAATGTCACTTGAAGGCTCACCCCAGAAGTGACATCACAGCATTGCTGCAACTCCTCTCCCATGTTGATAGCTCCCAGTCTCCTGCTGGGTGCCAGTGACCAGCAATCATAAAACAATGGGTGAGGCAATATACAGGGAGCACTCAGCTTGCACCACTTTCATTTCCCTGCCCACCCATGGTGAATTCTCCATAAGCTGCTTAGACAAATGACAGAATACATGTCACTTTGTTCTTTGATAACCTTGGAGAAAGAGGAAGGAAGTTTAAGGAGGCCAGCAGGTTTGCCATATTTATTAAATGTTATTTAAACTAGTAATACAAAACTAGTGGTCTTTGTTTTGAATGCTGACAGACAAAAGGAAGGGTTTTTTTTTTTAGTGGTTTCCCATAAATTGTTTCCAAGTGATCATGCAAAAAATATTACTGCCTTTCAAAATATTACCATCTTTCAACTTCGTCTTGAAGACCAACTTCCAGAAGAGTGAATTGAAATGACACTGTTTTCTTGGTATTGAAATGAATTGAAATGACACTGTTTCCTGTCTTTCACTTGTACTGTTTCAAGGAGCCATAAATTAGAATGTTTGAACAGTTCTGCCTTAATGATTGATTTAAAGGTTCTGTTATTTGCCACTTCAGCATAAAATTTATGTGCTTTTTCCCTTTGTATTGACAGAGCCTCCTCTGTTTTTTGGCTTCTCCCCTCTTCCTCTGTTAGGCATTTTAATGACTTTAGATTTTATATTAGTCAGAGCCGAGGATCATCTTCCCTGTGAATGGCTTTTGTGCCCTTTCATTTGATTGGTTCATACAGAAACCACCAAGAGGCTGCAGTGAATCACTCTGACTCATTACCTTCCAGTAATAGGCTGGCCTTTTTTCAATTTCATCTGACTGCAAATGTGATTTGAAACTTTTTTAAAAATGTATTATCTTCCAAACTTGAGCTGACAAGAGTATAAATTCAGAACAAAAGGGTTTTTAATTTTTCTTTTCTTTTCAGACTATTTGGTGATTTATTTTCCTACCAAAAATCCACACAATGCAACCACAACTGCAATTTGTACTACTTATAGGAAGATTTCCGTCATCAGCTCTCAATCAGGACAGGGATGCATGAACCAGAACCTGTGAGTCAGACCTTTGTCTGATATAATTCTGCACAGCTCCATTGAGCTCAATATACAGGGTCTGATTTTCTCAGAAGGAAAATGACCTGAAGTTCTCTTTGCATTTAAACTTGTCCCTCAATTTTCCTGTCTGATAAATAGGAAGAAAACAACACAGGATATCCACAAGCCTGTTTTTATCTTTTGTATATCTATATGTGAAAAGAAACTAAAATATATATAATTTACTTACAGTACTTTGCAGAGCTGCTGTGTTCTAATTCCACTGAAATTAATGGGTGGGGACAGGAGCAACTGCATAGGATTTCACCGTTAAACCACATTTTGAAATGTGTCATATAGATCTGGCAGGCTTATGCATCTTTGTATTTATAATGATTTCATTTTAACTGTCAAATGTGTCTATATATTTAGGGATTTATGACTCAAATTTTAAATATATAGCAAGCTACAAAAATATCATAAAGCCTCAGGGAACAAATAGAACTTTACTCAAGAAACCATAAACAGAAAGCAAACTGAGTCTTACATGTCACAAGCCTGAGTACACAAATGGTTTTCCATGCTGTCCGAAAAAAACCAAGGTTATGGATCTCATGAAGCCAAGCAGCCATCTACTTCCACAGCTGAACAGCTGTAATAGAGAAAGCTCATTGGGAAATTGCTCCCAGACTGATATGTAATGAAATTACCTGCAAATTATCTGTCAAGAGCTCAAAGATCAAAGAGGAACATATAAGAGCAGGTGTTCCCTCAGCTACCTTAGGCTAGTCCATAGGTATTTGAGGAAATGCCTTCATCTTAAATAGAAATTCTCTTTCAGACTACATCTGAAATTAATAATCAGAAATGAATAAGAAAAAAAGCATATGTAGGCCTTTCTGTATATAGTATCTGAAGGCCAATGAAACTCTCACTTTGGATAAAAAACAATGATTGCCCTGGGACTCAAATCTAGAATGTAGCTGAGCCATAAAATTCAGATATTTTGCCCAATTTGTTATGTGATTTTGCATAGGCCATTCAGTAATGTTAATACTGTATATTTTCTAAAATTTATAAGACTTATATACATTGCTATAATTGATTCTGTGCTGGTCATGAACTGTATTAATAAAGTACCTAATGATTGCCATAGTTTCAGTTTGAGGGCAGTCATTAGCATTATTTTAATAAGAACATAAGAACATAAGAGATGCTGATGTTGGATCAGGCCAAAGGCCCATCCAGTCCAACACTCTGTATCACACAGTGGCCAGAAATACCAGTGCATTAGAAGCCCTCCCAATAATAACAGCTAAATGGTTTATATCATAAATGATCTGTAGCATAGAGAACTAGCCTACAACAGGGGAAATGGACAAGTCAGGAGATCAGCCTAAAAGTATTCAGAATAGCAAAATAAAAGAGAAGTCACTGTGCAATCCTATGCAAATCTTTCCCAGTCTATGACCATTCATTTCAATGGGCCTAGATGGGAGTAACTGCATAGGTCTGTACTGTCAAAGGGTGGAGCAGACCACATCAACAGAGTGGACAATAAGAGAAGGGCAAATAAAATGCACAGTTATAGGGACAGTTTAAAACACCTTGGGAATCAATATCCTCAACTATAGAAGAAGTAGAGAGTTGTGGAAAAGTTGATTACTTTGTACAGCCTTTCCAAAAATAGGATTGCAATTATCCCAAAGATATAGTAAGATGATGATATACAGTGGATGGTGAGGTTTTCTGCTGCAAGGCATGGAAAGACTAAAAAATATAAAAGGATTGTTCCACATATGTTGAACTTTGCATGTACACTAGAGACAGTGCATGAACATCAGAATCATGATGTTTTTATATGATTATTTGTTACATAATCCATAGAGTGTTCAAAAAAGTTCAAAAATGACATAGGAAGAGCACCACTGGATCAGATGTGTGATTTGTCTAATCCAGCATACTGTTTCACACAGTGGCCAAGTAGTTGCCTTGGAAAGTCAACAGAGGGCATAGAAGCCAAGACCTTCCCTTGGTGCTGCCTTCTAGCCCTCATATTCAGAGCCTTGTTGCTTTAGTCATCATGGCTAGTAGCCATTGTTGGAAATATCCTTCATAAATCTCTCATCCTCTTTTAAAGCTTGCACTGAATCTCAAATTTAATTTCTCATTGAGTAAACGAGCATTTCCTTTGGCCAATCCAGAATCAATTGCCCATCAACTTCATTAGGTGCTCTGAGTTCTAGCACAAATCTCTATGTTGTTCCACTGTGGTCATCTTAAAAAAAAATGCCTTGAATTCTCCAGCCTTTCCTCATGGGAAAGGTGTTCCAAACTCTTAATTATCATGGTTGCCAGCTTCTTTTTTCCAGTTCTATATCTTTTTTTTTAGACATAGTGACCAGAACTGAACACAGTATTCCAAATGAGATCATGCCAAAATCTATACTGTTATACAGGGGAGGGAGGGCTATAAATTGAATATATAAACAAAAAATATATACAGGGAGGTTACACTATTAGCTGTTTTATTTTCAGTTCCTTGCCTGATGATAACCAGCATGAATTTTACTTTTTTATGGCTGGTGCACACTAAATCTCATGGAGCTATCTACTACAACCTTTGGATCTCTTTCTCTCAGCCTTCACCAGTTTAGACCCCCATCAGCATATATTTTAAAGTTAAGGTTGTTTGTTGCAATGTGCACCCCTTTGTGCTTAAATACACTGAATTTCATTTGTCATGTAGTTACCCACTGGCCCACATTTAAAGAACTCTTTCTGGAGTGATTCATAATCTGTCTTGGTTTTCAGTATAAGTAATGTAGTATCATCTTGGCCACTAAACTGCTCTCCCCAATTCCAGATAACTTATGAACAAATCTAACAGCAGCAGTCTCAGTACTGATTCTTATTAGACAACACTGCTCATTTCCATTATGTGAAAACTATCCATTTATTTCTACTCTCTGCCTCCTGTCAGGTTTCGCTTGTTTAGTGACCTCGTCTGGGTGGGAAGTAATGTCCAGGGCAAGGAAAGACGCTCGGCTGGTTGCCTCAGTAATCAGAGGGACTGGTTTCTCTCACCTGTCCTCTCTGGCTTCACCTGAGCTAGCAGTTTTGAGTGGATAGGAGCAACAGCTCTCAGCTCCCTCATTCTGCTGTTCTGCTCCAGGATCCGCCCTTCCTCCTCAGCTTCCATTAGCCACAGCCTTTATTTCCTCCTTAATTCCCTGGGTCCCTCCCCGTCCAGGCCTTAAAGGTATGGAGCCATGCCCAGGTTCCCTCTGTCTTCCTACCCCCGGGTGAACCTGCCCCATCCTTCTACTTAACAGTCAGCTCCTTGTCTCTCATGCCATCCTCTGCTACGGCCCCTTCCACCTCCCTTGATGGCTAGGCCACCCCTGGTGGGTCTCTTGGGCAGGATCCCAGGCCCTTCTTTAAAGCCACAAAGGGGGTTGACTGCCGTCGTACTCTTTGGATGGCAGGAGGGCTACCGTTGAGCCCTCCTGACACCTCCTTTTTCTTTTTTGATTATAATTGTTATAGTTTTTGTATCAAAGGGGTTGGCCAGAAATATAGATACTCCTGATGAAAAAGAACAGAAGTTAGGCAAAAAGGGTGGTTCTCCCCCCCCAAAAAAAAATTGTTGCAACACCCTTGTCAAGGGGCACATTTTAATCCTTAAATTGTACTATTTGTGATCCATATATATGAGCATCGTAGGTAGTAGAGGTACGTGAATGTTCCCTAGTTTCATTTACATTTCTGTCCATGGTATGGTTCTCTGCTTTTTTGCTCTTGTTTTTATATGTGTATGGGTTTTATTGACAATTTATACACATATAAGGCTCAAAAATGTGTACATTTTACAGTAAAACTCAGTGTGGAACAGAAAATGTAAAGAAAGAACGCACGGGTTTGATTTGCACAAAATAGAAGTGACATTGAAAGAGGGATTTGGTGGTAGAAATAGCAGCAAAGACAAATTTGTAATCATCCCCAGGAAGAGTGCTCCCAGATAAGATGGTATGACTTACAGGCATGCAATCCTCTTTTGAGAAATTAACCACTGACTAAGCTGACATTGAGCAATGTAAGAAAGCAAGCACAGAAACAGGAAATGGAGAGAGAGATGCAATGTGGTACTCAGTTGAGTTCAAATGCAGGATCGTCTGTCACAGGATTAAACAGCTTCTGTTATCTTTTTAGATGAAAAAAAGTGTCCTAAATGACTGAAGCTTGTGGTATTTGCCATATGTTTAGTTGGGCATGTTCCAACACATAGTTTAAAATGTTTGAAAACATCAGCTCCAGTATGTGAAATCTTTCCAAAGGCATTGCTCAGTTTAATTCCAGCAGGGTACATTTATTGTAGCAAAACATAAAAGAAGTCTGGTGGCACCTAACTAAAACTCTCACATGAGCTCATACTGGAATAAATGTCTGAGTCCAGTGGCACCTTTAAGATCAACAAAGTTTTATTCAAGGTAGGAGCTTTCATGTGTATGCACACTTCCTCAGATGCATTGAAATGAAATGGCTGTCAACCTGGATCTATCTTCATGTCATAAATGTTGTTAGTTTTTAAGGTGCCACTGGACTTCTGTTTTATTTCTTATTTCTGTTTACATGGCTTCAGTACCTATTCAAGTGAAAAGATTATTTTCTATGGAACACTGGATGACCACTGCAAATAAACATGTTGACAAACACCTCAAAGGACAAGGTTCAGATAACTGAGCTCATTTTCATCTGTGATATGACAGCTACAAGTCTATGGCGTTTCAAAAGGTTTACAAAACAGCATCAGGTCACTCTTCTTTCATTTAAGCTTTCAGTGTCCATAATTTTAAAGAGGTTTCATCAGCAAAACAAGAATGAAACTATAGGACAATATGTCAATATCACTCAATCTAATAGTAAACTTGGCTGATCACCCAGGTAGATTATGACAGCAGCAAAGCTAGGCCAGGTAGCAGTGGCTACATATTGGTAGGAATAAAATATAGGTATAAAAATATAACTCTGCAAATTAACTGGAAGAGGAAATCCCATCTATAATCTATAACTAGCCTGATGAGGATGCTCAACAAATTACAGGGAAGCAGATACGAGTATGCTGCCTAATGAAAAGGGTGATACAAGCAATACCGGAGTCTGGGAATATGCTAGTCTCATTCTTTTTCTTTTTCTTTTGACCCCCCGAAGGAGAATTTTTTTATTTTTGCATTTTCTACATACTACACACTACATAAATAGAGTGGGGAAAGGAATACTAATGCCCTATCACTAGTCAGGGAGATCTAGATACATATAATCTACTGGATAGGGGAAGGAAAGCTACCATTATATTCTAAATCTCCTACCGGATATGGGGATAGGGTAAAGACTAATACAAATCATGATCTGAAAAGATCAAAGAATAGATCTGCAGGCTGTGGAAGGTCAGTAGTTCAGCAGTTCGAGACTCGGGTGCCGCATGATGGAGTGAGCTCCCATCTCTAGTTCCAGCTCCTGCCAACCTAGGAGTTTGAAAGCAAGAAATTGCAAGTAGATAAATAGGTACCACTTCAGTGGGAAGGTAACAGCGTTCCGTGCGCCTTGGTGTTTAGTCATGCCAGCCACATGACCACGGAAATGTCTTCGGACAGCGCTGGCTCTTCGGCTTTGAAACGGAGATGAGCACCACAACCCTAGAGTTGGATTGCTTTCGAGCAAGGGAACCTTTACCTTTACCTTTATGCCTTCTTACTGCCTGTGTGTTTTAGGTCCAATCATTTATTTCCTTACATTCTGGGATTTC
>NW_015162528.1:191125-198981 GCF_001447785.1 Gekko japonicus | reverse complement strand
CGAGGATCTATCCTACTCCGCTTCATCCACTCTTTTATTAATAGTCTCAGTCTGTTTTTCCATCTTTTTCAATGTTTTCTCAGTTGCTGTGGTTCTCTTGTCCATCAGCTTTAACTGTTTTTGCACATTATCCAGTTTGGTGTTGAGAGTAGTCATCTGATCCATTAGAGGGTGCAGTGCGTTTGCTAACAATGAAGAAAAGTCTGTAGATGCTTCCTGGTTCTGGGAGGGAGTCATTGGTATGTTATTTCCAGTCACCAGTTTTTTCTCCGGCGTGCTCCATCCTCTCTCAGCCATAATATATGTGCTTGGTATGGCTCAAAGTCTCTTTATTTTTGCTTTAAAACTGTTTTTACAGTTTACTCATATGGGGGGGGCTTGAAATCTCCACCCCCGCGCTTCAAACTTAGGTGCTTCCAATTACTACCAAGGCTCTATAAACTTATTTTTCACCTGAGCATTGCTTAACTCACAGTTTGTAGCCTTGGAGATCTTTTGGAAGTCTTTTTATTAGTTTGGTCATGATCGCTTGCTCCGGCAGTCATCTCTGGGCACCATGCTGGCTCCATGGTGACGGTACCTATCGGGGAAGAAGGTGAGCCTCTATTCCTTGGGCTGGGGGTCTCCTATAGAGACCCCGGGGGGGGGGTCCTGGGTGAACCCGAACCCCTCCTGTCAGCCTGCACGTCTCCATCTGAGTGAGACAAGATGCGTCCAAGTGGCGAAACGCTTAAACCGGAAGCTCTAGTTTCATTCATTTACTAGATTTTGATGTGTACTTCAATTAATTTAAGTGTGCACAACAAAGAGTGTAATGCCATTCCTTGCTGTACAAGTAAGATATATATATATTTCTAATTAAAGAATTACAGAACTTTAAGGATGACAGGGGGAAACTGAAATTGTTAAAGGTTTTCTATTCCTTGGCTCCATCATCAACCTCAAGGGAGACTGCAACCAAGAAATCAGAAGGAGATTGAGACCAGTAGGCAGGGCCATATTATGACTTTCATGGGCCCTAGACACTTTTGCCTTCACAGGCCTGTCCCCTTCCTCCATAAAAATATATTTAAATTACATTTTATGACTGCATTGGTATAAAGATTAACATAATCTATGATGGATTATATTTGTCTTTATACCAACACAGTCAAAGTATGTATTAGGGTTGAGAGACCCTCCAGTAGAGGTGGGGGTCCCCTGCCACCAGGCACAGCTAGACCCCACTGGCCTGTCGCTGATCAGCTGGCTGGCAGGGGGGACGTACCCTGAAATTGACCCAGGCCCAGTTGACATTGCAGTGATGTGTCTACCAAAGAGTTTTTGCCCAAATACCAGAGCAAAAAATAAACTGCATTGAGGCTAAGTGGGTCTCCTATCTGCCATCATTCAGTTGGTGCCTATGGCCGAGGCCATATTGGTCATACAGTTTACAGTCACTAAGCTTCTCACTATAGTGCAAAATAATAGTGTATATATCAAAGTGTTCTTCATTTTGATCACTTAAAAGGTACATATTTGTCACGGCTCAGGTGGGGTGTCACCTGACACTGCCACCAATCTGGTTCCAGGCTCCCTTGAGAAGGCCCAGAACACCCTCCCAAGACCTTTAGATCTCCCTTTTGGCTGAATAATAGGTGTGAAGACCAGGCAGAGTGAACAATGAAAATAGTTTATTGTAGAGGAGGTCAAACAACAGGGTGCAGAACAGTAAGTGGGTGAAAAGAAAAGAAATCAAATGCCCCAACGCGTCTAAATATATACTGTCCCTAGCTCACTATTCCAGGTGGCACTAGACTACTCATCCTTCCCTCAGGATGAGGGTCTCTTCCCTGCAGCAGCCTACCTTCTGGCTCTGCCCTCTGGGAAGAAGAACAGCTTCTGCTCTGGTACCAGATCTTTTATTCCAAGCCCTCTTCTTTTCCTATTAGTCAATTTTGGCTCCAAAACCTCTCAGGGGCTTCTGGGAGTTGTAGGCTCAGCCTCACCTACTGCTAGCCAGGCTCCCAGGGCCTAGTGGGCCTCTGGTGGCACAGCCCAGACCATGACACACACCCCACCAGACCAAATCATGGGGTCCTTCCCTGGATCCCCATTGATGCAGTCTGCACACAAGATTTTGGCTGTGGTTTGCCCTTTCAATTCACTCAACATTAACATATGAAAACAGTAATAAAACAGTAAAACAGTATTCTGATCAACATTAAAGAGAATACAACATCAGGTTAACGCATTGCAGGTCCTCCTGGGTCAAAACTCTTCTCTAATATCTCATCATCAGTAGTAGTAAGTCTTTCACTGGGAGTAAGTTCTAAATTGGATCTTAACCACACCTTTGAGTTCAGAGGTTTTGGACACTCTGCTTTTGTGTTGGCTTCAGATGGATGCCTGGCTACTATATCCTGTAACCTATACAGTGCTCTTTGTCCCAAATAGTCTAAATTTAGCCTCTGAAGTTCATGAAAAAGCTCAATTAGTACATGAGGGCGAACTTCGTTTTGAGATATCAATGTCGCTACTTCAGAATAAATAGTGTTTTTTCAAAGCTTCAAACACAGAAAGATCACTGCCTGTTTCTGGTTTGAATGTTTTTGTCACAGTAGTAGGATTCATGGAATCTGGCATGCTACTAAAGCTTTTGGGGGAAGGTTTAAAATATTGAAAGCTTCTCTGCTAAAGTTTGTGACAGTAAATAATGAAATAAGCTTGATCTGTTCTCCAGACCATGCTAAAAATTCTAAAGAAAGCAATGTTAATGAACAAAAAGAGAAGCACCCTGTCAAAAATATAAATCCTATTAAAGCAAATTCTAAAGAACCAGTTTCAGATTCGAAAGAAAGTAACTTTAACAACAATAGCAATAAGAAAACCCTATTGCAGACACCAGTTTTAGTAGATTATAAAAAATCCATTTGAGACGCTAAATCCAAAATAAAATAAATAAAATACCTGATCTGTGTGTGTGTGTGTACACACACAAAATGTAATGATTTCAAGTTATATATGCTTTTTTTTAAATGGTTGGTAAGTGTCAGAAGAACAAGGGGGTGAAAGAGGGAGATGAGTGACTGAGGTGATTGGTTGGTGACTGACAGTGTGTGTGTGAAGCTAGGAAGTGTGTGTATGTGGAGAGAGAGAATGCAGAGTGTTCAGTTTGAGTGTGGAGTTTAAAGTCTGGAGTTTGAAGTTTGAAGTCAGAAGTCAGCAGTCAGCACCTATCAATTGTGGTCAATCTACACAGAGTCTGAGATTGTCTGCTAACTAGAATCATATAGAAGTGCTGTGAAAGTCATTAAGATTCTAAAGGAAGATGAACATATACTTAAGGAGGCATATTAAGCAAAATCTAATTTAGTCAGAGTATTTTAAGAGTGTGAGGGAAAAGACCTGAGTAAAAAGGGAAAGATTTTACAGAGCAACTTAACAAAACATCTTGTAACCAATACACTTAATGCGGCTGGAACCGGTGCACTCAGGATACCACCACTTGGGAACCTAGTAGCAGAATACAAGGGTTTAAAGGCTGTTTGCAACCATTAGGGATGGAAGGCAGATGTTCACCGTGTGATCACTCGTAAGTACACCGATTCTAAACAGCATCTATACCAGCTTAAATGCCCGTCTGAACGCACCCAAACACACATACATAAACTATTCCTTTGCAAAATGTAGACTCCAATTTTTTTTTACCAAAAACTAAATTATTCGGTGATAAGATGAGATATGTGTGAAGAGAGTATTTTATCAGGCAATAACAAGAGGTTGGTTGATTTATTCTCCTTCTAGCGGTAAACTATATTACTAGTTATGCAAACTGTTTAGCACACATTCATATATAATAGCCAATGAATTTCAAACTGGTTTTGATAATTGGGAAAATGCAAATGTAAGAATCTCTTCTCACAAAATATCTAAAGACCATCTTAATGCCTTATCATTAATGTCACAACTTCAAAAATATACAAGTATATTGATGTAGAGTTGCAGGAGGAAAATGAGAGATACAGTATTCACTCTAAGCTGAGTTAGTGTGAGTTAGCTCATAGTTTTTTAGCCTCCAGCTCACACATTTTTTTTAGCTTAGGAAGGATGGCTCCAGAGCAAATTAATTTATGCTGTAGCCAAATCACTCGCTCACAACTTTAATGCCAGTAGCTCACAATGTAGAATTTTTGCTCACAAGACTCCACAGTTTAGAGGGAGGATTGGAGAGATACTATGAGTACTGTATAGAAGTATTAAAGAGAGTAGTTGCAGTTGTAAAATTTTTAGATGAAAGAGGATTAACTTTTTGTGGTGTGGTTGGTGTAGCTGCAGCCAAGTGTTGCACAGAAGCAGTCAGAGGTGGGGTTTTTTTTTAGCATCCTACTAACAATTTATACATTCTTTGCTGCCTCACCACGAAGATAGACAAAATTAAAGGAGAAATATTGTGTACGGTGATGGATTTAGAGTTAGTAGTGAAACTGATGGAAGCATTCAAATGCTTCAGACAAATTCAAAACTCGTTTTTTATATTATTATAGATAGCTTAGTAACAGAATTGAGAAAAAGACGAGCTGCCTATGTGTATGGAAATATTATTTGGTATTGTGGTGTGTCCCCCTTAAGGCTCTGAAGCGAAATACCATCCGGGCCTTGTAGGGAGGATATAAGAAAACTTGGCAATTGTTCAAGCAGCAGCTGCAGCTAATTGACACACCGTTACTGACTAGACCGTCAGGGGAACAGAGACAACAGTTCAGGAGAGAAAAGCAAGTTTTTTTCTGCCGAGGCGGCTTTTTGATAAAGGACTTTTCATTCTCTTTTTCTCCTGGTTGTAGCCTTGCCAACCTCCTGTTGAGAATAACTCCAACTTTCCAGCACTCTGCTCAGGACCATCTCCGTTCTAGCGGCTTGAGAATTACTCCTTCAGCCACTCAGCACATTGCCTCAGTTTGCTCCTCTTAAATAAAGATATGTTGACTTTTGGAGAAAGCAAGTGTGTGGGACGGTGCAATCAGTGAGAGCTTCCTATTATCCCGGGAGGGGAACCCAGGGACAGGAGACCTACTCGAGAGGAGAGGATCTTGCTACCAATGTTCCCTCTAAGCTGTAGAGTCTTGTGAGCAAAAATTCTACTTTGTGAGCTACCAGCATTAAGGTTGTGAGTGAGCAATTTGGTTACTGCATAAATTAGTTTGCACTGGAGCCATCCTTCTTGAGCTAGGACAAAAATGTGTGAGCCGGAGGCTAATAAACTGTGAGCTAGCTCACACTAACTCAGCTTAGAGGGAACACTGCTTGCTACTTGTCTGGATGTCTGAATTAGCTCACCCTCGAGGTGAAACGACAGGGGAGGCTGACCCCAGACTCAATCACAGGTTTAATTTTTTAGTTGACAGATCAATGCCTGAAGACAAAATTGTTTCCGAAGAAAAAGCACTCCCTCCCCCTTCCTTCCTTCCTTCCTTTTTGCTTTCTTTGTTTCTCTCTCCCTTCCTTCCTCCCCTCTCTCCCTCCCCATCTATTTACTTTCTTTGTTTCTGTTTCTCTTTCTCTCTCCTTCTTTCTTTCCACCTCTTTCATTCTTTAAGCTTTTCTCCCTTCCTCCCTTCCCTTCCCCTCCCCATCTATTTGCTTTATTTCCACCGTTCTTTCTCTTTCTCTGTCTTCCCCCCTTCCTCCCTCCCCCATCTATTTGCTTTATTTCCACTGTTCTTTCTTTCCCTCCCTCCCTTCCTTCCCATTTATTTGCTTTCTTTGTTTTTCTCTCTCTCTCTTTCTTTCCACCTCTCTCTTAGACTAATAAATATCATTAGCAAACAACTAAATATTGTTGGACAAATAAATATCATTATCAACGAAGGGGGGACATGATAGAAAAATTATGCATGGGGTGGAGAGAGTTGACAAAAATAAACTTTTATCCTTCTCCCAAGATAGTATAACTTAAGGTCATCCAATGAAGCTGATGTAGTAGGGTAGTAGGTTCAGGATGGACAAAAGGAAATACTACTTTACACAAAGAGAGATTAAAATGTGGAATTCGCTGCCAGACGATGCAGTGATGGCCACAGGAATAAACAGCTTTTAAAAAGGATTAGATAGATTCATGGAGGATAAGTCTATCAATGTCTATTAGCCATGGTGACTGAGGGGATCTTCCACAAACAAATGCACTAAGCCTCTGAATCCTAGAGCCAGGAGGCAATGGCAGGGGAAGGCCTCAGCCTCTATGCCCTGTTGCTGGCCCTCCAGAGCAACTGGTTGGACACTGTGTGAGACAGGATGCTGGACTAGATGGACCATTGGTATGATCCAGTATGCCTCTTCTTATGTTCTTATGGGCTTTGCATAGACCTTAAAGCCACAGTGTTTGGATTTTATTTTATTTTTAATTCACCAGAAGAGATCAGAAAGATCCAAATTCTGAATCAATTAGGTCTTTGGATTAGAAGGAATGGCATATTTGGAAGATAAAATTGGTAACATTTTTTGAGGGATATGTCAGCCATCATATGCTTTCAGAGTGTCTTATTCATGATTTAATCCCTACTTTATTTATAAGGACCTACTCTTTTGAATAATCTCTCTATATAATAATTGTGTTTTGGGATGGCCCTTTGGCTGTGCAATGCACTTCCTCAGCCATTGGCCCATCAGCTGCCACTCAAGAGTACTCACGTGCCATTGGCTGGGTGCTGGGTCTGCTCCTCTTCCCCACCCACTCCCCCTTCAGCCACTGTGTTCTGTCAGAATTACTCGCAAACGGTTTTCTCTCTTGATGAAGATGCTTCTCTTGCTTGCCTCCAGTGTGGGAATAACTTTTCCCTCAGTGGCTGTTGGTAGGTGTAACAAAATGGCAGTTACCTATGTTTGTAAGACGGCTGCCATGTGGTTGTTTGTTTAAAATGTTCCCCCATAAGGTTTAATTGAGCTGTAGTTCCAGAGAGGAGCCTGCAAGGGTATCACTCACTGGGTTGAATAGGGCTTCCTCATCTGTGGGCCTACAGTTCCCAGCTGCCCCAAGGCCAAAAAGGGTGGGAAAAGAGGGACTGTACCAAGGGGCAGGGCAGCAAAGTCAATTGCATTTAACCCCTGTTGATTTATCTCCTGTTGGTTCATAGTGTATGCTTGCTGCTACAGTTTTGCCTCATTGATTTAGTGTGTGCCCCATAATTGTGTAAATCTCTATATAATAATTCTCTTAGCATTTTGGCCATTTCCAGCTCTCCCATTGGCTGTGCAGTGTGGTTCCATCAGCCATTGGGCCATCAGCCACCACTCAAGAGTACTCGTGTGCCATTGACTGGATGCTGGGTCTGCTCCTGTTCCCTGCCCACTCCCCCTTCAGCCACCTTGCCTCTCAGAATAACTGGCAGATGGCTCTCTCTCCCTTGACAAAGACACTTCTGCTGCTTCCCTCAGTGGCTGTTGGTAGGCAACCAAGCTTGGTTCCGTGTAACCCCCTCCCCCGCCCACTGCCAGCTTGGCCACTTTCCTGTCAGAATAAACTGAAAACTCTCTCCTGCTTGGCTCCACTATGGCTGGCTGGCTAATGAGGTGGGCCAGCAGCCATCAAACCATTCTCTTCAACCCCCTGCTGTGCAGCTGACTTTCCCCTAGGGTTGCCAGTCTCCAGGTGGGACCTGGAGATCTCCCACTGTTACAATTCATCTCCAGATGACAGAGATCAGTTCCCCTGGAGAAAAGGGCTACTTTGTAGGGTAGACCCTATGGAATTATACCCTGCTGAATCCCCCCCCCAATGCTGCCCTCCACAGGATCCCCCCCCCAAATCTCCAGGTATTTCCCTACTTAGAGCTGGCAACCCTACTTTCCCCTCAGTGCCTGTTTGTAGGCAACCAAACTTG
>NW_015162528.1:184799-190314 GCF_001447785.1 Gekko japonicus | reverse complement strand
CCCAAAAGTTGGACACCCCCTGTCTGCCATGATTGGCTGAATGGCCACAGCTGATTATGATTAGATAGGGGTTCTTAATTGTCTGACACTTGGAGGAGAGCTCAGATCTTCTTGCTCTCTTTATTTGTTTGAATTGCATCTGGGACTGCTGTCCCGAGGGGAATAAAGAACTCCTTGGTGCAGCTGGAGCACATGGCTCCATGCTTACAAAGATGGACTTCTTGCTCTAAACCTCTTGGGGCTACTGGATTATTACAAATGGACTATTCTGGACTGATAACTGTTCCTGACTTGGTAAATATGCATCTCTAATGTGTAGTTAAGGCAAAACATTGCCTAGCCTTTGTTATTTTGAATCCTTCTAGTCTGTGCTAAAGTTTTCTACTGAATAAACTTTATTCATGTTTATAAATAGTGTCTGGATTGTGGTAACTGGACTTCAAGCTAAATCCTATAGTCTGAACCACTGACCAATTGTGCTACCTGTGTAAGATTAACTGCACACTCTAGATTGAGTGGCTAATGTGTAAAACCCACATGCCAACTGAGATTCTGGGGATCTCTAATCTCAGGTTGGTGATGGAGTAAATTTAGAGATTCCTGGTGGCTATTGTGTTTAGATTCAGAGAGCCTATCTCTCTGGGTGATTGAGTAATGTATTATGCCAGTTTAGAATTCTTTTCCCCATCCCTGGACTGGCCTGGGGGGCAGAATCTATACAGTAACGATTTTTACAAATCTCCAGGTGAGGGCTGGAGATCACTCAAAATTACAACTGCTCTTCAGGTAGCAGAGATCAGTTCTTCTGGAGAAAATGGTGGACTCTGTCATTATACCCTGCTGAGGTCACCACAGCAAATTGACACTGTGTGCCCAAAGCCGGGACACTCTCCCAGAGCCTCTTTCTAGAATTCGTTGTATTTATTTCCACAACGGGCCTTTTTTTCTAGTATAATATAAGTACACCTATTTCTCTGCAATAAATCTTGGAGGCCATGATGTTTTGTTACCTATTTCATTACCTTTTTCTTATAACATTCTCATGCACACCTATCAGGGTCAATAAACCCACATATATGTTGAACTTTCAGACTAAAGCCAGTTTGGTGTAGTGGTTAAGTGCGCAGACTCTAATCTGGGAGATTTGATTCCCCACTCCTCCACTTGCACCTCCTGAATGACCTTGGACAAGCCATAGTTCTGGCACAGCTGTTCTTGAAAAAGAGCAGTTTCTGTCAGAGCTCTCTCAGCCCCACCTACCTCACAGGGTGTCTGCTGTGTGGAGGGGAAAGGAAAAGAGTTTGTTAAGCTGCTCTGAGACTCCATTGGGTAGTGAAGGGCAGGGTATAAATGCAATCTCTTCTCTTCTTCTTCTGAAGTAGCCATCCTCCCTGAACTCCATGGAATTAATCCAACACTGAGGGATGTCATTATTTTCGGATGTTTAAGTAGCATGTGGCAGAGTTGAATACTTGGTAATGCATAGCATCCAGAGAAATTAGTTTATAGCATGCAAATTGATAGGCAATTTCCACAAGTTTTATGAAGGGAATAATATCTCTAAAGCAGATGGGACAAAAAGCACTGCAGCCAGGTCAGGCTTGTGAGTTTTGTTTCATTCAGCTTTTGGCAGTGTACCTCAGTAATGATGTTCAATCTTCTAATGAGCAAGGAGTCAAATTTAGTCACTACATTAGTTATGTCCAAGGTAATGCCAGGCCAATTTTGTTGACACACAGAAGAGATCCTACTGCTAGTTTATTTGAAATGCTAAACAGGGGACTGCAGGGAGGAACAAAAAAAAAACTACTCAAAATTAAATAATAATAAATTAAAAGTAGGTATGTTCAGGAATTCTATTAAAGGAAGACCAGGTGAGGAATGTGCCAGACTTGTAGAACTGGCTTTAGTTATGTGATTATTCTTCAGGAGCAACTCCAGGCTAATTTTTAAAGAGATGGGTCTGGTTTACCCAGACCCAGATGAAGTTCCTCACAGCCACACAGACATTGTTGGGTATAGCTTTTAAAAAATAAACAAGAGCCCATTCAGGCTTGGATTGCAATTGTAGAGGGAAGAAGGGCTCCTAACTCACCCACCCACCCACCCCCAAGTTGTTTTCTGTGACAAAACAATGCTGGAAGGGAAGTTATTTTGCCATTTGTGCTGTTCCACATGGAGTATTCTGTGCAGGTGGAGCAGCAAAAATAGAGAAATAACCCCCTCCACAGTGCTGTTTCAGTGTAGTAAAATGGTTTGTGTTGGTGGGAAAGGAGCCCTTCTTCCCCCTGCAGTGGTGTTCTGAGCCCCAAATGCGTTCTTCTTTATTTATTTTTCTAAAGCCATTCCCTAGAGCTGCTTTGTGGCTGTTGGGAACCTGAGTTGGGTTTGGGGAAGCCAGACCCAACTTTTAACTAGTTTGGGCCTCGTATTCAGCTCATTGAGTGATCGTATATGACAGCAGTGGCCTCTGAACTGGAAGTTCCCTTGACAATATAGAATGTCCATTTGCTTAAAAAAGAAGTCTGAGAATATCACTGAGTTGAAGATATTACTGTAGCCTTTAAAAATTATCTAAAATATGCAATATTAGGAATAAAATCTTTTTTTTTTAAGGTCAAAAGACTTTTTATTTTCCATTATTATCATCTTTTTATCAATTGGTTAAGTATTCCCTTTTCCCTCCCTCCCCCGAAAGGCTTCCCGTAATGCATTTCCCTCATGTCCCACATAGATAAACTCAGGATAACATCAAGTACTTAATATTGTTCTAAACAGTAAATTTTGTCTCACGTCCCAGTTCTTTTCTAAATATATCTTAAAGTCCTTCCATTCTTCAAAAAATTCTTGGTCTTCTTTGTTGTTCAACTTTTTGGTTATTTTGTCCATCTCAGCCATGAACAGAACTTTTTGTATCCATTCTTCCATGTCTGGTATTTTTTCTTGCTTCCAATGTTGAGCATATATCATTCTTGCCGTTGTTATCAAATACCAGAACAATGTCTTTTTTGTTACATTCAATTCTTCCATTTTTAAACCTAAGAGCAGAATTTCAGGTGTTTTCTTAAAAGAACATTTTAGAATCTTTTGCATTTCGCTGTGGACCTTTGTCCAAAAGTCCTTAGCTTTATCGCATGTCCACCACATGTGATAAAATGAGCCCTCATGTTTTTTACATTTCCAACATTTGCTAGACATATTCTGGTTCATATTTGCTATTTTCTTGAATAATTTGAGGACTGTGCCTTTGAATCTTGCTGGAATATCTAACCTCAATTGAAATCTATTCCATCTCCCACCATTTTCTCTGTGTTCAGTGATACAACTGATGCATTATATTAAAACAAAACACCAAGATTTGCAAAAGGGGGGCGGGATTAGTAATGCCATTTTGACATGGAACATCTTCCTCAAACAAAATTGGACCAGGCTTTACAGGAAAGCTCCATGGGCCCTTATAAATGCATAAAAGAAAAAGAAAAAAATGGATGGAGGGAGAGAGGCATATCTAGTTATCAGAAATTGAAATGTATATGTCCGATTTGTACTTTGCCATTTCTTAATTGATGTTTGACTGGGATTTTAGCCCCCATTAATCTTGTGAAGTAGGTTAAGCTAAAATATGGTGACATACTAGAAGTGATCTTTATAGTTGAACACTGAGGTATTAATGGGTTTTCACATTCAGGTCTAATAATATATCTACTGTGCCACCCTGGTTTAAGGGTTAATGACAAGCTATATTTAATGCAGGGACTGGAACAGAGTATCTCGGCACCCTGTTGCTATGAAAACACAGGCATAACAAAATGTCTAGAAATACGTTATAATTCTCAAGCCAACTTTATTTTTAGCATGGGGTTATTTGGCAAATTGGTTTGCTTCAGGAATAAGCACCTTGGGCCATGGATACCAGAAACTGATAGAAAAACTGTGGCATTTATCCAGGATTAGGAAAAAGTGTATGATGCGGAAAGCAAAGTTCATTATGGGAAAAATCACCATGGATATCTGGCCACTTCCAGTATGGTTATACTGTTTCTTAGCATTGCAACACTGAAAGCTGAGGAGATGCCAATGGCTCCATTTAATGAAAAAAATCTTTAGGCTCTCCCAAACGCTTCAAAATGTCATTCCTAGTCACCTTGGATCAAACTTCAAAGTAAAGCGGTGGCAGTTCGAAAGCAAGAAATTGCAAGTAGAGAAATAGGTACCACTTCAGTGGGAAGGTAACAGCGTTCCGTAAGCCTTGGTGTTTAGTCATGCCGGCCACATGACCACGGAAACGTCTTTGGACAGCGCTGGCTCTTTGGCCTTGAAACGGAGATGAGCACCACAACCCTAGAGTCAGATTTGACTGGCTTTCGAGCAAGGGAACCTGTGCCTTTACTTTAAAGCGGTGGTAGGATTCCTAAGTAATTAAGAGTTTCAGTAGTCACAGAATTACTTGATGGGACTTGGGTCATACAGCCCTAGGAAATTATATCTCAAGAACAGCAACAAAATAAACCTGTTTAATTTCCTTTGATTTTTGTGACATATTCTGGATTGCCAGATGCTCTGGGGCCATTTTAAATTGAATGTGGAATGTGGGGGTAAAATATGCTATTTATTTACCTTTTATCAAATAAACCTGTTTAATTTCCTTTGATTTTATTTATTTTTATTTATTTATTTATTGAGATTTTTACCCCCCCCCTCCCGGCGGAGCGGGCTCAGGGCGCCTTACAAGGGGCAAAGCCCATATAAAACAGATAAAAAAACAATAAAAACAGTAATACAGTTGTACTCAATTTAAAAACAAGATGGTCTCCGGATATGTGACAGATGGTAAACAGACAGTTCTCCAGGGATGATGTTAACCTATAGCGTATCCTAACCAGGTAAATCCAGTGGTATCAGTCACGCAGAAATTGTGGTGGATCTTCCAGGGCCATCCTTAACCCCGATGTTGTCCACCGCATTGGTGGCAGTGGTAGTGGTAGTGACGTATTCTGGATTGACAGATGCTCCAGAGCCATTTTAAATTGAATGTGGAATGTGGCTGTAAGATATACTATTTATTTACCATCTCTCATTGTACCTTGATAGACTCAGACCTGTGTTACAATTGGTGATTTAAAACAGTGACACTTTGTTTTCTTACAAGGAATAGATGCATCTTTTTAGGTGCAACTTTGTATTTTCTCTTTGCAGTGTACCATGGATTTAATTAGATAGGGATCATACTTTAGTCAATAGTTTTGAGTTCTGATTTAGAAAAACTGAAAAAGAGAATTTATGAGTCAAGAAGCTAAAGAATTCTTTAAAAAGTGATTATGTTTCATTCAGTATTTATGGTTCAGAAATATTTCACGACAGTCATCTTTAAAGATCTTGCTATCAATATTTCACATAGCCAGAGATACTTTAAATTTTACATGACATTTTTTTCCTAGGCAGCCAGATGGTTGCTTCTGCTTCAGTTGTATGAACTTTACCAACAACTATTCTGAAAATATCTATTGTGTGAACT